>NC_048428.1:18225869-18243337 GCF_013103735.1 Etheostoma cragini | reverse complement strand
AGACAGGAGCTTATTGCTTTAGCAGGGCTTGTTACCTCATCCTTCTAAGGTAAAAACACCAGCTGTGCTGAGGCAAAGAATGCATCATTGTTAGGTAGAGGTGTACAAGTTCATTTAAACTGCACTGTAGGCAGGATAGAATTTTAATGTAAAAACACACCCATGTTATAAACCAAAGTAAAGCGTATCCTATCCCTGCTAATTGAGATTTATTAGATTAGATCCAATGTCCCAAATGAAATTGTTCCACGTATGGGAAATGGGAAATGAAAACTAAACACTACTTCTCCTTAACAGCATTGAAGTGCTATATCCACAGAAATCAACTTGACCAAGTACTTTTTTTGACGAGAATTAGATAAGAATATTGATACCACTCTCATGTATATACTCTATGGTAAATTTGAAGCTACAGTCAGCCGCCAATTAGCTTAGCTTAGCATAAAGCCTGGAAATGGTTGCAAAAAGGCTGACCTGGCTCTGTCCAAAGGTAACAAACTCTGCCTACCAACACCTCTGTCTAACTAATAAATATGTTTTATCTTGTTTGTTTAATCCGTACAAAATTGTTGTGTTCTGGTGCAGTAACCTTTTGGAGTCTCTACTGATTCACAATGACAACAAGTCTCCAGGAAGTTGAATGGGTTAAACAGACAAGATAAAGTGTATTAGTTTCTGAGCTTTAGAAACGCTGTTACGTAGATTTTTTATTCTTTGTTATGAGTCAGGCTTGCTTTTTTCTCCTGTTCAGTCGTTAAGCGAAGCTAAGTGGGTGCTGGCTGTAGCTTCATATTTAACATGTTCACATGACAGTGGAATTCATCTTCTCTAATCTAATTTTAAGCATTACACAAATGGGCGTATATTTGTCAGACTATTTCCTAAAGTTATTACATGATTGTGCTGTGTACAGTTTACTGAGTATACTAGTGTAGCTTCAACAAAGTGACACCATGGTAGAATATGTGCCACTTCTGCTAGATTATAACTAATAGATGAACATCTATTCTGCTCTGAAACACAACATACTATTGTTTGCCCTATTTAGGAGGAAATGGAGGCGCACATAAAAGCAGACAAAATCAAGCTTGCTCTTGAGAAGCTCAAAGAAGCTAAAGTGAAAAAGGTAAGACAACCAAACCCTGAAGTGTACTCATCTGATCTCACATCCCCTGGCAACGGTAAACTTTAAAGACATTGTGAATTACGGCTACATGGACTTCACTGTAAAAGACGTAATCATCAAAGATAGAATGGCTCTTTCTTTTCCTTTGGGAAAGCCATCAATCACGATAATGGATGGCTACCTTCATCCAGCCAACGTCCTGAAGGACAGCGCCGTTTCCCCTCTTTGGGTGCTAAGTGGAAACTTTCTCATCTTCAAAGCAGTCAACAAAAGCACAGACATGTGGTCTTGCATGCAACGCTTCACACCACGTTGTGCAATTTAACACAACATTCAAAATGCATTATAGGTTAATAGCATTAATGGCCCGTTTCCCTAAGACAATCATTATAAATTCTTAGAAAAATCTAAACTTTGTGTGCGTGTGTCTGTGTGTGTGTGTGTGTGTGTGTGTGTGTGTGTGTGTGTGTGTGTATGCTGAGGAAACACCGACCACTGGCCACTTTCACAGGAACATCTGTATCAGGGTTGTTTGACGCAGAAGTGCAAGGTGCACTCTCAGTGGTTTCAGCACAACCATCCGTGGGAAGAGGCTTTTCAGATACACCCACTGGTTCTGGAGCATGCTTTCAACACGGATCACATATTTTAAAGATACCTGCTTTGCATTATGAAGTACTGTGAATCGGGAAATAATTTGATATCCAGCAAAACCCATATTGTTTTCCAGTAAAGGTTGAGGCTGAGAAATATGTGACCTAACACTCTAAACCTCTTGTGATAACATCTCTGAAACCCACATTTTTTTATGACAATGCAAGAGACTGGCTGATCTTGGTTCTGTAAAAACTCCACAGCTTCCAAAAGCTGGATTTCTTTCAGATAAGAGGAAGCGTGTAGCCATATGAGCCTGTGAGGAAAGCACTCCAGAGCAAAATTAATCTCAGCCAACTTGGGAAAAGGAGGTGCTGAGACTGCAAAAAGAGATAAAAACAATTGGGAGGAAATTACTAAAAACATCAAGGAAGTTCGACAGAATGGTGAACTCTTCTGGTGAAACAGAAACAACAATTTACTGTGCACAGCCTGTAATTAAACTGGATAATAAACAAGGTGCATGTGTTTGAAGGCTTGATTTGATGTCACACCTCAGAAACATATGCTGCTGTCCACAACATGTTTAAACTGTAATATGCCATGCAGAGATGACACAGAAAACCTCACGTTAGTACTACAAACACTTTCAAAAATATGCTAATGTTTTGGGAAATACACATTAACTTTCTTGCTGAGAGTTAGATGTAAAGATCCATATCCCTTTAACATTTGTCCAGTAAATATTAAGCTACAGCTAGGGAACTGTTAGCTTAACTTTATGTTAAAGACTGGAGGATTTTAAGGTGGGAGAAGACACAGAGGCCAGAGTATTTTTTACCTGGTGTATGTTTTTTTGTAAGTTACATAACACCAAAAAGCAGTTCAGGCTGGTTATGTTAAGGTTATGAAAAAAAAAAAACGAAAAATAAACTTATGAGATTTTACAAAAGGAAATAAGGTGATTAAGTCAACAAAAGAAAAGTTAGCCTAGGGCCATGGCTAGCAGCAAATCTCCAGTAGGTCTACACCTGAACTGAACTGAACCAATCCAACTTTAACCACGAATTGCTCTAAAGGATCTTCTACCCCTATATGTCACTATCTATATAAAAACAACATGAACAATTTCCAATAATTCGAACATTTCTGACTTGGAAATATTAGCTGTTTACGGCGCTTAAAACATACTATTCCTTGAAACAATAAAATCCCCCCTCTGTACCACACTTAAAATGGTACAGTCTGAGTTCCTTTACTATAAAGAGCTATGAAAGCCCTCGTTTCCTGTTTGGCAGATGGACCCATGGCCCTCGGGAGACGTGAATGGGAGCCCATGCAACAAGCATCTGGTTGTTTGAAGTTGCGTATAACTAAAACATACATTTAAATGGCGCGTACAAATTAATTTTAGCCGATTTATTAACAACGTGGTAACAATTCCTACTGAAATAACCAGAAGACTTGCCATCATAGCATTTAGCTTGTTAGCACGCTCAGGAGGAATGGGTCGTCCGCAAATCGGCGGTTCAATCCCGGCCACTCTAGTACGCATGTGGAAGTGTCCCTCGGCAAGATACTGAATCCCAAATCGTGCGAATATACAGTATGTGACCTATGAAATTAGGTTATAATGTGAATATTGCTACCCTGTATGAGTGTGTGTGGCATGTACATTAACATTACTATGAAATTAGGTTATAATGTGAATATTGCTACCCTGTATGAGTGTGTGTGGCATGTACAGTAACATTACTATGAAATTAGGTTATAATGTGAATATTGGTACCCTGTATATGTGTGTGTGGCATGTACAGTAACATTACTATGAAATTAGGTTATAATGTGAATATTGCTACCCTGTATGAGTGTGTGGCATGTACAGTAACATTTCTATGGAATTAGGTGATAATGTCAATATTGGTACCCTGTATGAGTGTGTGTGGCATGTACAGTAACATTACTATGAAATTAGGTTATAATGTGAATATTGGTAGCCTGTATGAGTGTTTGTGGCATGTACAGTAACATTACTATGAAATTAGGTTATAATGTAAATATTGGTACCCTGTATGAGTGTTTGTGGCACAGTAACATTACTATGAAATTAGGTTATAATGTAAATATTGGTACCCTGTATGAGTGTTTGTGGCATGTACAGTAACATTACTGTAAATCACTTTGAGCGGTCGGAAGAATAAAGTCTAATCCTTCATACAGTTGGTGGTGAAGGTGCTGATGAATGACGGCAGCTCCAAGACTCTGATGGTGGACGAAAGACAGACTGTCAGGGAAGTTTTGGACAACCTATTTGAGAAGACTCACTGTGACTGCAATGTGGACTGGAGCCTGGTTGAGACCAACCCAGACCTGCAACTTGGTGAGTTACTGCTATATAGCATGTAATATCTACTGTACAGTGTGGTTGGGCTCCTCAAATGTATCTTCTTTTTTTTTTATTATCATCACAAACATCACAAAAGGCTGCAATATAGGACTGAAGATGAAGATGTTAGTTAAAAGAAAAAAGTACAAAACCACTTTAAAATGTAACCGTGATTTTTTTAGTGTTTTTATTTTCAATTCAATGCTCCATTTGTTCAACAAAAGTGTTCATTTGTTAAAGTCGTTTAGCAGAATACTGAAAGTAGCAGAACTTAAACATGTATACAATATCTGTCTATGTCTCGCAAGTAACATTGTTATAGCAATATTCAACATTACTGTGTATTTTTTTCAGATTGTGCAGGCCTACAGTGTGATTGCTGATAGACTGCATATGTATTAATCCATGTATAAGTAGATAAGAAGACAGTTAGTAGTACCATTAGTGGAAATAGTGTTCAGATCTTTTATTCAAGTAAAATTACTAATACCACACTGGGAATTACTCTACTGCTAAGTAAGTGTTATGTACTTGAAGTATCAAAATTAAAAGTCGTTATTGGGCAGTAATATGTTTACATGGTAGCAGTGTTTTTCAGCTGATCAAAAACCGATTCAGACAAGATACTGCACAAGAGCCTTATAGAGTCTTTTTTTTATCCTACGGTTCTTTGCACCACAATCTTGAACAAAACAACCCCCCGGAAGCTTTTTCACCTGGGTCGAACAATGGGTGAGTTAGCGTTTTTAGCTGCTTAGCTTAGTGCAAGCGCTAATGGAACCAACTGTGTATCTCATAAATTACTCCACCAACAATGCCCAAAATGATACCAAACTTCTACAGTAGTACAAGTAGGTTATGTACTCATAAATCAATGGATTGGAAAGTTTAAAGGTACACCAAGAGTTTATTTAAATAACACTTGCCTGTTGTTTGACCCAGGTGAAAAAAGCTTTTTGGGGGTTGTTTGGCTTGAAGTCGTGGTGCAAAGGACCCTAGGGTGAAATTACTCTGAACCATCACTTTAAATGTCTTGTCACTCTTTGATATAGCACCATGGTGGTTCAACCAGTAGTCATTGTATGAGAGATTCACTGTTGTAAACACCTTGTCACAGGTTAAGTATTTTCCTTTGGTGGGGCAGCCTCTAGCTCACCCAGTAAGAGCGTTCATCCTGCAGCGGCGCTTTGCTGTGTGTCACCCCCCATCTCTCTCCTCCTTTCATGTCTGTCTATCCACTGTCACTGATAAAGGGAAAAGCCCCCCCAAAAAAAATTCTTATAAAAATCAAGGATTTTCCTTTGGTGTACATTTCCAGCAGCAGTTTGGAATAAATCAAAGAACTGTGTTGCTAGAATAGGCAACTCAACTACCACCATTGTCTGAAAAGAAAACACTGAAACAATACTACTTAAGTGATTTCTGGGAAATTAAGTGCAGAAACAGCATAGCAGTAGGTACAAGCTGGGCAGCAAAGATATCAACAGAACCAGAAAAACACAACACTGGCAATATACACAGACTTTAACAACATAAGCCTCTAGTGTGTTTTATATGAATTGTCAACTAAAGACACAATGTGCAGGGAGGGATATTTCAATCAGGTCTAGATGATGAACTGTGTTTTTATTGGCACAACTGCAGCCATACTGCAGCAAGCTCAGAGTGAAACATTGATCTTACTCCTATCCATCTCCCTCTCCCTCCTCCTCTCTTCCCTACACTGTGTATTTCCCTCTCTCTCTCCCTCTCTCTCTCTCTCTCTCTCACACACACACACACACACACACACACACACACACACACACACACACACACACACACACACAGTGTAGACAGGTGGGTTTAATTTGCTGTATCAGACACTGTCAGTCTTCCTCTCTGTCATCCGGAAATAGAAACCTTATGATCTCAAGCCTCCATCTGAGCCGTCTGTGCTATATTTACTTCAGCTGCTGGACTTCGTCACCATCAGATTTGCTGGACGCTTATTACCATCTGTTTTCTCTGTTTTCTAACATCTTCATCAGACCTCTGTGAGCAAAACATTGTAAGTCGATATTATTTAGCTTGAAAATGATATTCAAATAATTTTATATGCAGTTAATTAAGCTGTGAAAAACTAAATTAAAGGATAAGCCTGGATTTAGTGTTCTGTATTTTCAACAAATTCCATTGGATGTCCATTTTGCAAGACTTCAAACAGTCTATGGCTCTCAGCCCCAAGCCCTGTTTAGCCTACTGAAGACATAAACCTTCAAAAGTGAATCATAAAATATTTAGTTTTATTCTAAAAAAGGATTAAATAATTCCCCAAACTGCCGGGCACTGTAATCTATTGCATATGTTACTCAAACAGCAGTAAATAGTTTCTTTGTTTGGGGACTATTTTCATTAGCGGATTAATACACATTTGGCATGTTAGTATTTACCACAGCAGAATGGTGTATATTTGATCAACTCACAATATCCTACAGTGCCCATGTTCATGGTAATGAAGAGGGACATTTCACCATGCAATAGAATGTCTTTCATGGGTATAGGTTTTGGACAACATTAAAGGTCTATAGTATGGCACAGAGGAATAAGATGTATTGAAAGACAATAAGAATAAGTAATGTTGACAATAAGACGTATGCCTATACTTTGACTGTTGGCTGCAAATACCTTGTCACAGAAAACATATACACTACCCTTTTTTTGGAGCATTGCTCCAAAATGCTAACAACTTCAAAAACACAAATTTGAAGCCGATTTTTGTATGAATGGTGCTGAGGTTGTAATACTGTATATCACACAGGGCGCTTAAACGCCTGAGTACAAGTACAAACACTACTGTAGTTAAACATTGAAAGAGGAACTCACGCTTTTTGTTGTTGTTGAAATTTGCGTTTTTTTTACTTTTGCAAAACAATTATATATTCCGCCCAGCAAATGAGGAAATGGGTGTTTCCCTTTGGTCAACATGGTTTATTTTTTAACTAAATGATAGGAATCCTGTGTTTAAATTAGGTATCTGTAACACATTTATTTAAAGCATGTGGTTTGTGACACTTTATGCTGTGGTCATTTGACTCATGAGCACGAGGGGTGCACAGGGCCTGGTCGTATCTCCTTTTAACTAGACAGTGTGACAATGGAAATTGTTTAAGTCATGGTTTTTTTTAAATGTCTGTAAACGCCCCACAGTGTGATGCCTTCTAATATAAATTGGAGCCAACCTTTAATCTTAACCAACAAAAAGCCAAGGCAAGTCGTGCACAATAAACACCCACAGAGCTCAACAGCAACACAAAAACAAGTCATCTCTGTAAAAGTCACCCATGTGCTCACCATGCAGACTACCAAAACCTACCTGCCGGTCAAAGGGACTTCTGCTCCTAATGACTCTACAGCAGCAAAGTCACACCATCCATTTAATGATTGTAATAGTCAAACTATAGACTGGAACCCGGGCAGCAATTTCTTTAATGCCTACCTTTGGTAACCTGTAATTTGGGACCATGGCTAAACTACAGTCAAATGCCCAGTGCATTCTGGAGATCTGTGGCTCGGAGTGTGTGGGTGGGCAGAGAGGCGAAACGGGAAGAGGAAGAAAGTTCCCCTGATGGGTTTTTGAGGTTTAGTGCCTTTTAAAATCCTTCCAGCAAAATGGGGAGGCTTGTATTTTATGTAGCCCTTCCTTAATTCGTCCCATTTCAAATAGACAATTGTACAGCTGTGCAATTGACTTTGAACCATGGAACTCAGCTGATTTAAGGATTTTGTGACAGAATGAACGACTGTACATATGGTAAAGAATTTGTTTTATGGTGCAAAACTGAAACAGAGGGGACATGGAGCATATTATGGGAGATTACAGACTGTTCCAGATTTTATTATAAATAATAATGTACTGTAGACTGTAGTGAGGGAGTAAACTGGCTTTGCAATATTCAAAATTGGCATTAGTGTTAAAATAATTGGAAAATAATGTTTACTGGCAAGTAAGCAAGCTTATTTATTAAAATAAATGACGCCTTACAAAATCCCCCAAAACTATATATAGTAGTTAGATACAGCATCACATGGATCAGCTTCAATAACAAAAATGTAGCTTACACATAAACTTACAAACAATTTAATATTCAAAGGGTCCCTTTAACTTTAATACTTAAGAGCAGTTTTGCTGCCATCACCTCTGGACTTTCTATACTAAAAAAAACAACCTAACCCAGGACTTTTATTTGTACCATGGATGCATTCTAAGACAAGAAAACTCTGGGCTCATATACATAAACAACCCCTTATCCTCCCTACAGTACCAGCAAAAATATAGCAGATGGGTTTAAGGAAAGAAAAAAGAAAAAAGAAAGAAGAAGAAAAAATATCCTAAATGGTCGGGAGACCCACACTCTGCTTGGGGCCCCATTACCTATTTTTCCCCCAGGCTTGTGCTTGTTAGGCTTATTCAGTATACCATGACTTCTAATGGAGTAATTTTACATTGTGTCATTTTTTACTCAATATATTAAGAATTAAGAATATTTTAAGAATTTTTAAAAAATCAGACTTTAGAACACCCTAATGGCACCATCAAAGCAGACGTGGACTCTAGATTGCACTAATGTTCCCCACAATTCAGACTTTAGCACACCTCATTTTCTCATATTTCTGCAAACTGCAAAACTTATGCCATCAGAGTAAATTAAAAAGATGCTAAGAACACTTAAAATACACACATCATGCCTTTTAAAAAGATTATCTGAATTCTATCAGTGCTAGGATGCTCGCATCTAAATAAGGGCTGGGCAATATATCGCTATTATAATCAACAACGATATATGAGACACATTGTCATTGTGTTAGTATTTTGTGAATAGTTGACCAATATTCAACCCTACAATATTGCGGCTATTACGACACAGTTGTACTTTTAAAAAAATATTGTGATATTGGATTTTCTCCACTTTGCCTAGCTCTAATCTAAACGTTCTTTTCTTTTAACAGAACGGACATTTGAAGACCACGAGAACCTCGTGGAACCTCTGTCTGCATGGACGAGAGACAGCGAGAACAAAGTCCATTTCCAGGAGCGGGGGGAAAAATATGAGGTTTTCAAAAACCCACAGGTTGGTCCCCTCATTATATGCACCTTTTTATATACCTCTCTAGCCATATCCTGAGTGATCAGAGGTGATGTGACGTCTCCAAAGTCCAACACTGGCTAGTACATTATTCTTGGCGTTGGTTTTGTTCAGATCCATCTCCACAATGTTTCAGCCCAGCGGCATTTGGCTATTTTCACTGTTGTTGTCTGAAATATAAGATGTCTTTCCTTTGTACAGGATAACCTCTTACATGTATGTCCTCACTGTAATACATCAGACAAAACGGCCTCAGGCAAATGACAGTGAGATCTTGGCATGTTTGTTGATACAATGGGACCCTTTTTCTAATCAGTATTTAATGGTTTCGGTCTGTTGGCAGAGACAAATAGTCGGGTCGGAAAACTGGTGAGATATTCTCATTTTTAAAGTACTCCATCATGTCTTCCACAGCCCCTAACAAAAAGGCAGAGCTTTTTTTCCCACAGTATGTCCCTATTAATATATATAGTTTAAACTTTTGACAAGCGCTACCAAAATAGAATTCTCCTTTGGGCCTTCTCTCGCCACAATGACAACATCTGCCCAGACTGTGGTATGAAACCGTGCTAGCCCAGTCACACAGGGACAAAGAGTTGCGTTCAATGATTATTTTTTTCTGGATTTTTAAATTGGATTTAAGTGTTAAAAAGTTAAGGAATATTGTTTTATCCTTTTACCAGGCTACATTTTAGACAATGTCATTTCACAAAAATAATCCTACATATTTGAGGAAGCAGACATTGATATATCAGACTGAAGGTGTACAGCCATGCTAGCAGCTCTGTGACCGTAGCCATCTATAAGGCGCAGCAGCACTTTGAGCTAAATGCTAATGGGAGCATGCTAATGCTGATGCGACTGGTGAAACTGAACTGCCCTTTGGAGTAAATAAAGCTGTTTGAACTTTGAATGACAACATCTTACCAGGTATAATGTTAAACATGCTCACCATTTAAGTTTGCCCGGTTAGCATGCTAACATTAGCTATTTAATGCTTAACACAAGTACAGCTGAGGCTGATGGGAATGTCATTGGTTTTGCAGGTTTCTGGTTATAAACAGAGTATTAGACAAATACATGTCCAAGATATACAAACCTCCATGGCAATCTGTGAATCTGCTGGTGGCCTCTGAGGAAAAATCAGGAAATACATGAATGCACTTTGTTCTATCCTTGCAGAACTTTTATTTATGGAAGAAGGATAAGAACACCCTCAAAGACATGAAAGACAAAGACAAGGAGTTATTAATACAGGTAAATAAATATTACATTTTTTCTGTGACAGTTGTCCTTGTTGGAGCTCCTCTAAATGACCCCTTTAATCCCTTCTTCACCTTGCAGGAAAACTTCTGCGGGACTTCCATCATCGTGCCCGATCTCGAGGGGGTGATGCACCTAAAAGAAGACGGCAAGAAGTCCTGGAAACCGCGGCTCTTTCAGCTAAGGGCCTCTGGAATTTATTACGTGCCCAAAGGAAAAACCAAGGTCAGGGGTCAAAATGGGACCAGTTCATAAACACATCCAACAGCTAATGCTCTAATCCAGGATACATTCAGTTAGTCTCGAGCAAGTGGTGAAAGATAAAGTACTGCAGATATGAGTTTTTTTTTTGCAATGTCAACTGAAACCTTAAGAAATAGGATTTTTTTTCTTCACTGGGACTACAAAGTCCTAATGTGCAGTAGTCTTTTTGCTTTATGAACCACGTTCTTCTTCCCTGCATCACTGAATATAACTACAGCTTTCACTGCCGGCTGGATACCTAAAATAAATTTCCTTACTGTATATGCTGGATCTCTTGGGAGCTTTAACTTCCCGGACATACCATTCATACAGGGCGTTATGCACGTACTATTACACTTGTAGTGTAGATTTTCAATTCAATAGGTGTAGGGAACAGGAAAATGATAAAAGACACTACAGATCAACTTATGCAATCACTTATTTCTTTTTCAGTCATCCCGTGACCTTGTCTGCTTTGTCCAGTTTGACAATGTAAATGTCTACTATGGCAAAGACTTTAAGGGCAAATACAAGGCCCCAACTGACTTCTGCTTTTTTCTGAAGGTAAGTTCAAATTTGTTGTCTCATCAACGTGGTTTGTCTCAAAGCGTTTCACTGTGGAATTAATATACAGAGAAGCGGCAACTTCCTCTAACTGAAGAAAACCTTCATTGTAAGACTCTCACTGACTGCCTTGTCTGTTTTCTGTGTTACTAGCAGGTGTTAAGAGGCATATATCCCACAGTATATTGCATGGCGCAATAGAGATCAATGCAAAATGCGCAGTGGGTGGTCAGCCACACAGCTGCTTGCTCTACCGGAAAGGCAAAATGCAATAAATAGTTAAATTTAAAGAAGTGAAAGGAGACAAGTGGTGAAAAAGAGATATTGCTTTTTTTAACAGTTCCTAATTTCTTTTTTAAATGGCTGTAAAAACACCAGGCATTTAATTAAAAGAATACTTTAAATTTTAGAATATAACCAATGATGGGAGGTACAGTACCTAGGGCACTGACTTAGCAAGAAATGCTGACTGACATGAAAAATGCAAGAATTAGATGAGTTAGTGGTGAGTCTTTAAGTGATGTGAAAGTCTGCTTTCTTTCTTTTCCCTCGTCTTCTCTGGGAAATACTAGAATCAGCAGATTAGGCTAGTTGGTGAGGATCAAAGCAAAAAGAGCTTAGAGAGGCAAAGAAACTGAATTACCAACCAGTGAAAGACACAGTACTCAAGTTTTTAAACTAAAGGCGTTGCTGTCCAAGAGAAAAAGAAAACAACCTGTCAGAGTGGACTTTTTGGAAGACTGGCCAGGCTTCTCACAGCCTCTTGTTTAGAATCAACACAGTAAAACTTGTTAAAAGCTGCCTCAGCTCAGGTAGAGCTGAGTAATGATGATGATACGATAATAACTGAAGCTGCTTTCGGATGCCCGAGTTTCAGTTAGGGTGTGTTTTTGACAGATTGGTTGGGTGGAGTTTACGGGCTGCCAAAAAGTGCTGCAATTCAAGGACAAGCAAAACAATTAGCTTCATCATTTAGATGTTGACATTCAGAGGTTTTGCCTGAGGTGATCTCTAAAACTATCCCCATTCTGAGAACATGACATTACGCAGGAAGTCAACTTCCTCTTCAAGGAAAAAACTGTTGACTCTTAGATTAATGTTAGACCCACAGACAGTGTGCACTGTAAAGTAAATATTTGGTGTACACTTACTGGCATAAATCCAAAAATTAAGAATATTTAATATTTGAGCATCAAACACCTCATATTTCCTAAATTAAACTGGATTGCAGGATGTACTCAATGGCGACCTCGTTTGGCTTTTTTGGTTTCCAGTTTGTCTGTTCATGTTCAGAAATGCTGACTAGACCACTAGTCCTAAACAACTAGATCCTAAACAACAGAAAATTGAAAATGTATCATCCATTTAACTGGAGTTTTCCCATCAGCCCTCTGATTTAGACTTCCTCTGCCTCCTTTTATCTTAAAAGGGTAACGCCACTAATTTTCCACATCAAAGTCTGTTTACAGGTCTTGTTAAGTATAACTGTAAAGTGAGTCAGCATTAGTTGAGCAAATTACATGTTTAAATTTGGTTGTGTGGAGCTAGTGACTCGAGTCTACATTAACCACTGCTAGCACAACGGCTGAGTCTCTGAGTGGGCTCTCAGCAGTTGAATAGCATCATGGGCTTCCGATCCCTTTTCTCCGAGAATAGTATAGAAGTGCAGTACTGAATCAGGGGATGTTGTTTTTCAGTAAATACACTAATCAAATACAGTTTTGGTATTTTGCTTGCTAATAAACTGCTTGATGCACAATAAAGGTGAGCTATATTGAAATGGATGGTTGTCTGGGTGCACAGTAGTGTAATTTAAATGAAATCTGTATGTTACCTTCATTTCTCTGTTGACAGGAATCTTTCAGATCTGTTTATAATGGTAAACAGACTTTGTCAAAGTTGTTTCTTTACTAACCTGTTGGGATTTAACTCTACAGCACCCTCAGATCCAAAAAGAGTCTCAGTACATCAAGTACCTCTGCTGCGATGATGCTTGGTCCATGAACCTTTGGGTAACCGGAATACGGATTGCAAAGGTAAATTAGACAATCTTTGGATTAAATGATAGGAAAGGAACTCCCCATTTGACCAAAACTCATGCTGGTGTGTTTCTTACAATTCCAGTACGGTGCGTCGCTGTACGAAAACTATAAAACAGCAGAGAAGGCTGCTGTCAGCTCTGTGTGGACCAACCGCAGCACTCCATCAAACTCCAATCCTTCAACACCCTCACCCACCATCAAAGGTAGAACGAAACCCGAGCTGCCCTTTACTGAACAAACCAAGATGGAGTGATATTAGCACAAACCTTTTGCCTGTTTCGTATGTTTACTCATGGTGTTTCTCCTTCTCTGCCAGCCAAATCACCAAGCCAGGCCAATGGTCATGCTCCCAAGCCCCAACAAGGACCTGTTTCTGTGGTACTAAACTCTTCACTAGGGTTACAGCTAATAATTATTTTCATTATCAAAAATGTTTAGATAATGGTGAAAAATGCCCAAATCCCTATGTGATGCTTTTAGACATCAGGCTAAAATCAAATATATTCAATGGACAATGAGAAAAAGAATGATGAATGAGAAAAGCAACAAATGGGATACAACTTTATTTTAAGGGCCCTATAGTTTTCTACAATTCTCTCAAAATTAACTGAGTAACAAAATTAATTTTGTTAATTAACTCTCATTTCAGTAACTGTAGATGCAGGAATAAGATGCTTTCTATACATTTAAAGACCACTTTGTGTTTAAAACACTTTAACTTAATATGTTATACAGTACATTGATTTTAAGATCATAAGTCTTATTTAGTTTACGATAACTCCATGCACGATAAAAGTTGTAAAAAGTAATTGTATAGTATGCTGAAAAAAAGTCATTGTATAGTTTGTTGAGAAGTCATAGTATAGTAGGACTGCTTAATTATGGAAAAATATATTATCACTATTATTTCGGTCAATAGATGTTGCAATTATTGAACTTTAAAAAAACTGTAAAAAAAGTAAAACAGTAGAAAAAAAAGATATTTGCCAAGATACTTTTCCTATTTAAACTTTGTAAAACAAAGTCATAGTATGTCAAAAGAAATCATGGTATAGTATGTCGAAAAAGTGATAATTATGTTGAAAAAGTCAAACAAATGTATAGTACAATAGGTTGGAAGGTCAAAAGAAATAGTATGTTGAATCAGTCATAGTTTATTTAGTATGTCTAAAAAAAAATAAAAGTCCTAAAAGTCAGTATGTCAAAGTCATGTCTAAAAAAAGTCATGTATAGTAGGCCTATGTCGAAAAATGTCATAAAAACTAGTAGTTTAGTATGTCCAAACAAAGTCATTAAAAAGTTATAGTATTCAATGTAAATGTTATGGTATGTATATCGAAGAAAAGTCATAGAACAGTATGTTGAAATGTCATAAAAAGTCAGTGTAGTATGCCGAAAAAAGGCACAAAAGTCATAGTACAGTATGTTGAAAAAAGTTTATAAGGACCTAACCGGTTGCTAAATTGACTTTTCAACTTTAATACATTTTAAGACACTGCAAGCACACAGGTAAAAAAAAAAAAAAGTAATGTGTCCACCTCTTGTACTTGTTGTCATGATTGTTATTCTGTCTTCTCAGAACTTTGGAAACGTCCCACCTCCACCCCCACCCCCACCCCCACCATTGTCAGTTTTCCCTCATCCAACACCTCCTTTGGCTGCAAAGAGTTCCTCTAAAAAACCTGCTGCCCCCCAGCAACACCTGCCAACAAACTTCCCTCCATCTGCAATGGACCTCCTCCCACCTCCACCGCCCCCACCCAATGAAGATGATGCTTTAGAGGACCCGCCAGACTTCCTTCCACCCCCTCCACCGGCTGTTGGCTTTGGTTCACTACCTCCTCCGCCGCCAGTTAACTCTCCACCACTACCGCCTCCCCCAATGAGTTTCAGGGGTGTGGACCAGTCACTGCCTCCTCCACCACCAGATCCAGGGTTTTTACCTCCGCCTCCACCTCAGCCAATGTTCACAGGGGCTGGAGCACCCCCGCCGCCTCCACCACCTCCCCCTGCTGCAGCCCCAGTAGCAGCGATGCGGCCTTCTGGCTCAGTGAAGAAGATGCCTCCTGCTCCACCAACGAGGACTACACCATCGCTGCCTGGAGGTGGAGGTGGAGGTGGTGGTGGTGGTGGTGGAGACTTCATGTCAGAACTGATGATGGCCATGAACAAGAAGCGTGTTCATTAGCCTGAGCATGAAATTTGTGGAGTATAAAAATATTACAAACTGCGCCTGCACACCGACCAACCTGACCCTTGATCGGCCTTGTCTTGACTTCAGCAAAACAGCTACTCTTAGACTTGTTTTTATTATTCCTTTTGGGATGACTCCCTCAAAATTGACAGCAGCAGTTTCCAGCAAGAAGAATACAGTATAGGGACAGTACGATAACTATTATAACAATAAAAACCTTTGCCTATAAAAGACATTTACCTTAAATTATAAGTCTAGTGTCAGTGTCTTTACATTCACAACAAAAATGAACATCTCAAACGTAGAGATAAGACATCTCATCAGGATGCCCATCCATCCATCCATCCTTATTTCAAATATTCCAAAGACTATAGAGTTTAAAGAAAATGTTACATACATTTTTTGAGAACTTGCTAAAAGAAATCATCTTTGTAGAATTGTATATATTGTCTTGTTTGCATGGATGGCTGTAAATACTATTAAACACTTTCAGATATACAGAGTACCCGATTAGTTGTCAAATGTCTATAAAGCTAAATAAAACAATTTTTATTGGATTGAATTACTGTTTTTTTTTTCTTCCTGTCATCAGGTTCAACCTGCTATTATTTAAAAAAAAAAAACACTGGACTTGTTTTTTGTGTGCATACTTTTTGCCTTTTTCATACTGGATGTAAAAGGCAACAGGACAGACTAGACTGTAGCATCTTTACATTTATTGTGTCAATATGGCATTAAAGGATGTTTAGAACTTCCAATCAGTCAAAAGACAATTAGTTTAATTCTTCAGTACACAGAGCATTTTTTTATTGGTCACTCTATCCATACATGGTGGGTAATCTTAGCAGAAAAGAAAATTTAACAGCACTGACCTTGACATTTTGGACCACATATTTTCCACCAGCATGAGAACATCAAAGCTTATGTATGCTATAATTTTTTTTTACTTTTGCGTTCTTGCTCTATCCAAGAATCTTTCAAGAAGAACAGCTGACCTTTAACCTCTTAGCCCACAGGGGAGGTCTTGCTGCATAGCCCGCTTCCTCTGCAGTGTGTTGTGTAACAAAGGGAAATGACAGTACATGGTACAACAGCTCCACCATGTGAGGGAAGACTAAAAGACACCAGGTAACAGTGCATTTCCAGGAATCGTGAGGTAAAATGTAATACCTTTACAATATTTAATAATATTAGTAATAAAGTCATACTATCCTGTGTTAAAAAAGTTAGCATAGTACATTGTAAAAAAGTCCTAGTATAGTACAGTATGTCGAAAAAAACATTTAAAGGTCATAGTATAGTATTCAAAAAAAGTCGTATGTCAAGAAAAGTCATGAAAAGTCAAAACGTATAGTACGTCAAAAAAAGTAAAATATACTAAAAGTTTAGTTTGTCAAAAAAAGTTATAGTATAGCATGTTGAAAATAGTCCAGAAAAAGTCATAGTGTGGTATGTCAAAAAAAGTAATAATAATGTATGCTGAAAGTCTGAAAGTTATAGTATAGTGTGTCAAAAAACAGTCACAGTATAGTATGTCGAAAAAAGTAGTAGTATGTTGAAAAAAAGTCTGAAAAGTCTTATAGTGTGTTGAAAAAAAGTAAAGAATAAGTCATAGAATAGTATGTCAAAAAAAGTCAGTGTTGAAAAAAGTCATAGTATAGTATTTCAAAAAACAGTCATAGTAATATACGTTGAAAAAAAGTCATAGTATAGCATATCAAAAAAAGTCATAAAATAGTCATAGTATAGTATGTCAAAAAAAAGTTATAGTATGGTATTTGAAAAAAGTCTGAAAAAGTTATAGTATAACATGTTGAAAAAAGTCATAGTATAGTATGTTGAAAAAAAGTCATAGTATAGTATGTTGAAAAAAAGTAAAAAAAAAAGTCATAGTATAGTATGTTGAAAAAAAGTCTAGAAAAAGTCATAG
>NC_048428.1:18224596-18225769 GCF_013103735.1 Etheostoma cragini | reverse complement strand
AAAACAGTCATAGTAATATATGTTGAAAAAAAGCCATATTATAGCATGTCAAAGAAAGTCATAAAATAGTCATAGTATGCTATGTCAAAAAAGTCATAGTGTTGAAAAAAGTCATTGTATAGTATGTCAAAAAACAGTCATAGTAATATACGTTGAAAAAAAGTCATAAAATAGTCAGTATAGTATGTAAAAAAAAGTCTAGAAAAGTCATAGTACACTATGTTGAAAAAAAGTCATAGTATGTCAAAAAAAGTTATAGTATAGTATGTTGAAAAAAGTCTGAAAAAGTCATAGTATAGCATGTTAAAAAAAAATCAAGAATAAGTCATAGTATAGTATGTCAAAAAAGCCACGGTGTAGAAAAAAGTCATAGTATAGTATGTCAAAAAAGTTATAGTATAGTATGTTGAAAAAAGTCTGGAAAAGTCATGGTATAGCATGTTGAAAAAGTCATAGTATAGTATGTCCAAAAACAGTCATAGTATAGAATGTCGAAAAAACGTCAAGAAAAAGTCATATTATTGCATGTCAAAAAAAGTCATAGTGTTGAAAAAGTCATAGCATAGTATGTCAAAAAACAGTCATAGTAATATACGTTGAAAAAAAAGTCATAGTAAAGCATATCAAAAAAAGTCATAAAATAGTCATAGTATAGTATGTCAAAAAAAGTTATTCAATTCAATTCAATTTTATTTATAGTATCAATTCATAACAAGAGTTATCTCAAGACACTTTACAGATAGACCACACTCCAGAATTTACAAGGACCCAACAGTTCTAGTAGTCTCCTCCAGAGCAAGCAACAGTGGCGAGGAAAAACTTCCTTTAAGGCAGAAACCTCGGACAGACCCAGGCTCATGGTAGGCGGTGTCTGACGACCGGTTGGGGTTAGAATGAAGAGTGGAAATAACAAAAATAGAAAGAAATAGTAGTTGGTAGCAGTTCTTTGTAGTAGTTCATGGCATGGCAGGACGCTGTGCAGCATTACAAGGCACAGCAGGACGTAGCAGGACGTAGCTGGGCACCGCAGAGTGTAGCAGATGAACATGGCATCACAGAACGTGGAGCGGGACCAAGGCGACAGCTGCTACCTGACTGATTTTGGAGCCTCCCTGATCCAAGGGAACATGCTGGGGAAACAAGAACATAAGGACTCCGGGGAATGACTCCCCA
>NC_048428.1:18215691-18224496 GCF_013103735.1 Etheostoma cragini | reverse complement strand
GCTTGGGCCCCAGTGCAATAACTTCAGTTTTATCTGAGTTTAACATTAAAAAATTACATGTCATCCAGGTTTTAATATTCTGAAGGCACATCTGAAGTTCAAAAAAAGTCATAAAATAGTCATAGTATAGTATGTCAAAAAAAGTTATAGTATAGCATGTTGAAAAAAGTCTGAAAAAGTCATGGTATAGCATGTTGAAAAAACGTCAAGAAAAAGTCATATTATTGCATGTCAAAAAAAGTCATAGTGTGGAAAAAGTCATAGTATAGTATGTAAAAAAAAACAGTCATAGTAATATACGTTGAAAAAAAAGTCATAATATACCATGTCAAAAAAAGTCATAAAATAGTCATAGTATAGTATGTCAAAAAAGGTTATAGTATAGCATGTTGAAAAAAGTCTGAAAAAGTCATAGTAACTATGTTGAAAAAATGCAATTGTTTAGTATGTCAAAAAAAGTTATAGTATAGCATGTTGAAAAAAGTCAAGAAAAAGTCATAGCATAGAGCATGTTGAAAAAAGTCATAATATAGTATGTTGAAAAAAAGTCAGTGTTAAAAAAAGTCAAAGTATATATAGCTTGTCAAAAAAAGTCATAAAAGAGTCATAGTATAGTATGTCAAAAAATGTTATACTATAGCATGTTGAAAAAACGTCAAGAAAAGGTCATAGTATAGTAAGTCAAAAAAGTCATAGTGTTGAAAATAGTCATAGTATAGTATGTAAAAAAACACAGTCATAGTAATATACGTTGAAAAAAAGTCATAGTATAGCATGTCAAAAAAAGTCATAAAATAGTCATAGTATAGTATGTCAAAAAAGGTTATAGTATAGTATGTTGAAAAAAGTATGTCAAAAAAAAGTCATAGTTTAGCATGTCAAAAAAAGTCATAAAATAGTCATAGTATAGTATGTCAAAAAAAGTTATTAGTATGTTGAAAAAAGTCTGAAAAAAGTCATAGTATAGTATGTCAAAAAACAGTCATAGTAATATACGTTGAAAAAAAGTCATAGTATAGCATATCAAAAAACAGTCATAGTAATATATGTTGAAAAAAAGCCATATTATAGCATGTCAAAGAAAGTCATAAAATAGTCATAAAATAGTATGTCAAAAAAACTCACAGTATAGTATGGGGAAAAAAGTCTGAAAAAGTCATAGTACAGTATTTTAAAAAACAGTCATAGTCTAGTATGTTGGAAAAAGTCATAGTATGGCATGTTGAAAAAAGTCAAGAAAAAGTCATGGTATACCATGTAGAAAAAATAATAGTCATGGTGTTGTAAAAAGTCATAGGGTAGCATTTCAAAAACAGTCATAGTAATACACGTTTAAAAAAAGTCATAGTAGAGCGTGTCAAAAAAATAGTCATAGTATGCTATGTCAAAAAAAGTCATAGTGTTGAAAAAAGTCATAGTATAGCATGTCAAAAAACAGTCATAGTAATATACGTTGAAAAAAAGTCATAAAATAGTCAGTATAGTAGGTAAAAAAAAGTCTAGAAAAGTCATAGTACACTATGTTGAAAAAAAGTCATAGTATGTCAAAAAAAGTTATAGTATAGTATGTTGAAAAAAGTCAAGAAAAAGTCATAGCATATCAAAAAAAGTTATAGTATAGTATGTTGAAAAAAGTCTGAAAAAGTCATAGTATAGTATGTCAAAAAAGTAATAGTATAGTATGATGAAAAAAGTCTGGAAAAGTCATGGTATAGCATGTTGAAAAAGTCATAGTATAGTATGTCCAAAAACAGTAATAGTATAGTAGGTTGAAAAAACGTCAAGAAAAAGTCATATTATTGCATGTCAAAAAAGTCATAGTGTTGAAAAAGTCATAGCATAGTATGTCAAAAAACAGTCATAGTAATATACGTTGAAAAAAAAGTCATAGTAAAGCATATCAAAAAAAGTCATAAAATAGTCATAGTAGAGTATGTCAAAAAATGTTATAGTATAGCATGTTGAAAAAAGTCTGAAAAAGTCATGGTATAGCATGTTGAAAAAACGTCAAGAAAAAGTCATAGTATTGCATGTCAAAAAAAGTCAGTGTTGAAAAAGTCATAGTATGTCAAAAAACAGTCATAGTAATATACGTTGAAAAAAAGTCATAGTATAGCATATCAAAAAAAGTCATAAAATAGTCATAGTATAGTATGTCAAAAAAAGTTATAGTATAGCATGTTGAAAAAAGTCTGAAAAAGTCATAGTAACTATGTTGAAAAAATGTCATTGTTTAGTATGTCGAAAAAAGTTATAGTATAGCATGTTGAAAAAAGTCAAGAAAAAGTCATAGCATAGAGCATGTTGAAAAAAGTCATAATATAGTATGTTGAAAAAAAGTCAGTGTTAAAAAAAGTCATAGTATAGTATGTCAAAAAACAGTCATAGTAATATACGTTGAAAAAAAGTCAAAGTATATGTAGCATGTCAAAAAAAGTCATAAGAGTCATAGTATAGTATGTCAAAAAATGTCATACTATAGCATGTTGAAAAAACGTCAAGAAAAAGTCATAGTATAGTAAGTCAAAAAAGTCAGTGTTGAAAAAAGTCATAGTATAGTATGTAAAAAAAACAGAATAGTATGGTGAAAAAAGTCTGAAAAAGTCATAGTATAGTATTTTAAAAAACAGTCATAGTCTATTATGTCGGAAAAAGTCATAGTATGGCATGTTGAAAAAGGTCAAGAAAAAGTCATGTATACCATTTAGAAAAAAGTAATAGTCATGGTGTTGAAAAAAGTCATAGTGTAGCATTTAAAAAACAGTCATAGTAATACACGTTTAAAAAAAGTCATAGTAGGGCGTGTCAAAAAAAAATAGTCATAGTATGCTATGTCGAATAAAGTCATAGGGTAGAATGCTGAAAAAAGTCTGAATGTCGTAGTATAATATGTAAAAAAAAAAAAGTCATGGTAATGGACGTAGAAAAAAGTCATAGTTTAGCATGTCAAAAAAAGTTATATTATGTTGAAAAATGTCTGGAAAAGTCATAGTATAGCATGTTGAAAAATAGTCAAGAATAAGTCATAGAATAGTATGTAAAAAAAAAATGTCAGTGTTGAAATAAGTCCTAGTATAGTATGTCAAAAAAAAGTCATAGTAATATACATTGAAAAAATGTCATAGTATAGCATATCAAAAAAAGTCATAAAATAGTCATAGTATAGTATGTCAAAAAAAGTTGTAGTATAGTATGTTGAAAAAAGTCTGAAAAAGTCATAGTATACTATGTTGATAAAAAGTCATTGTATAGTATGTCAAAAAAAGTTATAGTATAGTATGTTGAAAAAGTCATAGTGTTGAAAAAAGTCATAGTATAGTATGTCAAAAAACGGTCATAGTAATATACGTTGAAAAAAAGTCATAGTATAGCATGTCAAAAAAAGTCATAAAATAGTCATAGTATACTGTTGAAAAAAAGTCATAGTATAGTATTTCGAAAAAAAAAGTCATAAAATAGTTAAAAGTCTAGTATGTTGAAAAAAGACATAGTTTGTGGAAAAAAAGTCATGAAAAAGTCATAGTTTAGTATGTCTATGCCACCTCAAGATACAGGGTTTTTACCTCCGCCTCCACCTCAGCCAATGTTCACTGGGGCAGGAGCACCCCCGCAGTCCCCACCACCTCCTCCTGCTGCAGCCCCAGGAGCAGCGATGCGGCCTTCTGGCTCAGTGAAGAAGATGCCTCCTGGAGACTTCATGTCACAACTGATGCTGGCCATGAACAAGAAGTGTGTTCATTAGCCTGAGCATGAAATAGTATGAACCGACCAACTTGACCCTTAATCGGCCTTGTCTTGACTTCAGCTAAACAGCTACTCTTTACATTAACAACAAAACTGAACATCACCAACATGCCCGTAGAGATAAGACATCTCTTCAGGATGCCGATCCATCCATCCATCCTTCTAAATATTCCAAAGAGTTTGAAAAAGATGTTTTATACAAGATCTGTTTTGTACATTGTTTGAAAACTTGCTGAAAGAAAACATGATGCATGATCTGTTGTAACAAGTGTGAGGTGTAGTTTGTTTTGAATGACATCACAAATATAATGGTCTCATCATTCAGACATCTTTTTATAGAATTGCATATATTGTATTGTTTGCATGGATGGCTGTAAATACAATAAAAAAAACACTTTTTGATATACAGAGTACCTGATTAGTTGTCAAATGTCTATAAAGCTAAATAAAACATTTTTATTGGATTGAATTACTGGGTTTTCTTCCTGTCATCAGGTTCAACCTGCTATTATTTAAAAAAAAAAAACACTGGACTTGTTTTTTGTGTGCATACTTTTTGCCTTTTTCATACTGGATGTAAAAGGCAACAGGACAGACTAGACTGTAGCATCTTTACATGTATTGTGTCAATATGGCATTAAAGGATGTTTGGAGCATCCAATAGTCAAAATACAATTAGTTTAATTCTTCAGTACACAGAGCATTTTTTTATTGGTCACTCTATCCATACATGGTGGGTAATCTTAGCAGAAAAGAACATTTAACAGCATTGACCTTGACATTTTGGACCACATATTTTCCACCAGCATGAGAGAACATCAAAGCTTATGTATGCTATAATTTTTCTTTACTTTTGCGTTCGTGCTCTATCCAAGAATCTTTCAAGAAGAACAGCTGACCTTTAACCTCTCAGCCCATAGGGGAGGTCTTGCTGCATAGCCCGCTTCCTCTGCATTGTGTTGTGTAACAAAGGGAAATGACAGTACATGGTACAACAGCTCTACCTAGTGAGGGAAGAATGAAAGACACCAGGTAACAGAGCATTTCCAGGAATCGTGAGGTAAAATGTAACACCTTTATTATAATATTTAATATTGTGAGTAATAAAGTCATACTATCCTTTGTTAATTTTAGCATAGTATATTATAAAATAGTCCTTGTACAGTATGTCAAAAAAAGTCGAGAGTCATAGTATAGTATGTTGGAAAAAATCTTTGTATAGTTTATCAAAAATAAGTCCTAGTATAGCATGTTAAAAAAGGCTATAGTATAGAACGTTGAAAAGAGGCAAAGTATTGTAATTCAATAGAAAAGTCATAGCATAGTATGTCCGAAAAAAAGTCATAGTTTAGTATGTCCGAAAAAAAAGTCATAGTATGTTGAAAAAAAAAGGCATGAAAAGTCTAAAGTATAGTGTGTCAAAAAAGTCATAAATAAAAAGTCATAGTATACTGTGTCAAAAAAAGTCATAGTAGGCCTATAGTATGTTGAAAAAAAGTCATACTATAGCATGTTGAAAAAGTCTTTAAGTCAAATATAGTCATAAAATGGTCAAAAGTATAGTACGTCGTAAAAACTCATAGAATAGTATGTCAAAAAAGTCTTTAAGTTACTCATAAAATAGTCAAAAGTATAGGATGTCAAAAAAAGTCATAGTATACTATAGTATGTCTAAAAGTCCTAGTAAGCTATAGTATGTCGAAAGAAAGTTATAATATAGTCAAAGGTATAGTAGTAGTAAAATCATAGTATACTATGTCGAAAACAGTCATTGTAATGTGTGTCAGAAAAAGTCATTTGTAGCAAAGTTTTTGGGGAAAAGTGATCAAAAGTCATAGTATATTATGTCAATAAAATGTTATAGTACAGTATGTCAAAAAAAAGTCATAGTATGTCAAAAAAGTCATATAATAGTCAAAAGTATAGTATGTCTAAAAAATGTATAGTATAGTCATAAAAAAGAATTAAAAAAGCATGAATAAAGTCATAGTGTAGTATATCAAAAAATAATAACAGTAATGTTGAAAAAAGTCATAGTATAGTAAAAAAACATAGCAAGTCAAAAAAGGTATAGTAGCTCATTAAAAATCAGACTATAGTATATCTAAAAAAGTAATAGTGTAGTTTATTGAAAAAAGTCATAGTATGGTATGTCGAAAAATGTCATGGTAGAGTATGTTGAAAATAGTCGTAAAAAGTCATAGTATAGTAAGTCAAAAAATAAGTCATAGTATAGTATGATAAAGAAGGTCATAGTACAGTATGTTAAAAAATTTGTCATGGTAATTTATGTCAAAAAAGTCATAAAAGAATCAAAAATATGGTCGAAAAAAGTCATAAAATAATCAAAAATACAGTATGTTGAAAAAAGTTATAAGCATGTCGAAATAAGTCAGAATATAGTACAGTATGTTAGAAAAAGTCATAGTAAATTATGTTGAAAAATTCATAAAAGGTCATATTATAGTATGTAAAAAAAAATTAAATTTCACAAAAGTCATAGTACATGATGTAATAAAAAATGTCATAGTAGGGTAATTAAAAAAAAAAAAAAAAAAAAAAAATCAGGTTTAACTTTACGGGTACATGTGATCAATTAGTGGTGGGACACTTTAAATCGCCTGGCTCAATCTCGTACACCCACCTCAGAAAAATCATTCATCTCAGCTTTACTTATAGCAGACTCTGCCATCCAGTTCCTCAGCACATATCTCGGATTTACATCTGTAAGATATTTTTGGTAATCAGACAAAGTTGTCCCTGGTAAACACATCAGCAGATAACGGAAATTTGTATAATGGAATTCCTTCTTACTGCCTATGAAACTTCAAATGTATAAATCAACTTTAGCTTTAATGACTTACTTTTCATTCGGTGTTGACGATCCAAATCGCTATTATTTTGTTGTCTGAAATGAGAAAACAAACCTTTAAACCCATTTGGATATAATCCCCCCAAAAAAAACAGTTATATGAAATAGAAATGAGAATATATAATAGCAAATGTTTTCAAAACAATAAAAAAGAACAACCTTGTGAACATTTTAAAGAAAATTGGGTTTCGTCACATTTCTTTACATCTTTTTCCTTACCTACTGAGCCGAAGCAAGTACTTGCTGAGCCAATCAGAAAAGAGTTTGTGGGACGACAAATCCTCTAAAGCCCACATCTAATACAAAACGAAAAGAAAAGTATGCCATAAAATATAAATTTAACATATGTTCTATCTCAAATTCTCTGCTCAAATAGATTGAGATAATAATCTGCAACACTGTCATATACATGTATCTTTAGTCATATGTATTCTCATTAAATCATCCTAGATTTTACTTTTATTGCTGTATTTATTTTATTATTTATTTCAAATAATAATTATATTATTTGTTTATCAGGGGCAATGCACACTAATAAAACAATTAAGAACCAACTAAAAACGATTAAGATATCAATAATGCATTCAGATTTAGCCTTATACAATAAAAGATGATCATACTAACATTAACAACATAGAAACAAGAACAGTTGGGTAAAATCAACACAAATACACAAACTGTCAGACCAGATAAACAAGGTAAATAGCATAGACATACGCACATTTTAGTGGACATGTACAAAAACATCATTACTGGGATGATAACAAGCAACATACTATTTCCCTAACTTTTCCAAAGTGAAACAGACACCCAGACAGAGCACAAAAACACCCAGACAGACAGAGCAGTAGAGACAAGATGACAGCCATTTTTAGTGCCTAAACTAAATGTTGACAGTGCTAACTACTTGTAAGCCACTTTTTTTAAGTTCAGTTTAAAAGAGGCATACATTTTAAAAGTTAAATTGGGACATAGGATAGCTAGGTAAGCAGTTACAGGAGGGGGGGGGGGGAACACACACACACACTTTTTTTACATCAAACTTTGCTTTCGTCAAAGAATCCTCCATTTGCAGCAGTTCCAGCATTGCAGACCTTTGGCATTCTAGCTGTTAATTTGTTGTTGTAATCTGGAGAAATTGCACCCCACGCTTCCAGAAGCAGCTCCCACAAGTTGGATTGGTTGGATGGGCACTTCTTGCGTACCATACGGTCAAGCTGCTCCCACAACAGCTCAATGGGGTTCAGATCTGGTGACTGCGCTGACCGCTCCATTACCGATAGAATACCGGCTGCCTGCTTCTGCTCTAAATAGTTCTTGCACAATTTGGAGGTGTGCTTAGGGTCATTGTCCTGTTGTAGGATGAAATTGGCTCCAATCAAGCCCTGTCCACTGGGTATGGCATGGCGTTGCAAAATGGAGTGATAGCCTTCCTTATTCAGAATACCTTTTACCCTGTACAAATCTCCCACCTTACCAGCACCAAAGCAACCCCAGACCATCATATTACCCCCACCATGCTTAACAGATGGCGTCAAGCATTCTGCCAGCATCTTTTAATTTGTTCTGCGTCTCACAAACGTTCTTCTTTGTGATCCAAACACCTCAAACTTGGATTCATCCGTCTACAACACTTTTTTCCAGTCTTCCTCTGTCCAATGTCTGTGTTCTTTTGCCCATCTTAATCTTTTTCTTTTATTGGCCAGTCTCAGATATGGCTTTTTATTTGCCACTCTGCCCTGAAGCCCAGGATCCCGCAGCCGCCTCTTCACTGTAGATGTTGACACTGGTGTTTTGCGGGTACTATTTAATGAAGATGCCCGTTGGGGACCTGTGAAGCGTCTGTTTCTCAAACTAGAGACTCTAATGTACTTATCTTCTTGCTCAGTTGTGCAACGCGGCCTCCCACTTCTTTTTCTACTCTGGTTAGAGCCTGTTTGTGCTGTCCTCTGAAGGGAGTAGTACACACCATTGTAGGAAATCTTCAATTTCTTAGCAATGTCTTGCATGGAATAGCCTTCATTTCTAAGGACAAGAATAGACTGTCGACTTTCAGATGAAAGTTCTCTTTTTCTGGCCATTTTGAGCGTTTTATTGACCCCACAAATGTAATGCTCCAGAAACTCAATCTGCTCAAAGGAAGGTCAGTTTTGTAGCTTCTGTAACGACCTAAACTGTTTTCAGATGTG
>NC_048428.1:18041987-18215591 GCF_013103735.1 Etheostoma cragini | reverse complement strand
TATATTAAATATGGCAATGATGACGGTGTTTGGATATCTTATCTTATCTAAAGACCTACTTAGAAGAAACCCAATGTCACATTGCCAGATGACATCTTGGACATGCAGTGCAGTGAGTGCTCCGTACAGATATTAAAGATGTCACCAACACCATGCTACTTCTGCTCTACCTGTGTGAAGTTCCTGTTGTGAAGCTGCTGGGCTGGAACTTCACTGAGCTGCCTGAAGATCATGGTGAAGTCTGACTTTGTGTCCTCCATCATCTTGAGACAAATACAAATTAAAAATCCAATGTGTACCTAGCCAATAACATTAGCCAGTGGTATTAAATTAATTTAGTAGAACGAGACAAACTATGTAAAAACGTCTCTTACAGTAACCATGCGACTTATTGTTAATGACTTGCCTTAAGCAGGAAGGCAATGAGGTAACCATCATCCTCCTCTTCACCTAGAAGGCCCAGTTTAGCTTTAAATAACTGATGAATCCTGAAATACATGCATGAATAAGGCTTGAAAACAATATAGTATTACTCTCACTGCTTGGATATAGCATTAACAACAACATGAAGAAAGGACAAATCATAATTTCACATGGAGCTCACCTCATCTGGTAAATATCAGCATATCCCTTTAAACTAATTTTTGCCCTGGAAAAAAGATAAGAAGCCAAGTAAATCCAAAGGTAACCAAAATCAAGGTAAAGAGAAGACCATGATGTACAGTGGTGCTCATAAGTGTTATTGAACCCATGGTAAAGTTGACTAAAAAGAGGAATAAAAAAAAACTCTTTTTAGAAATTGATCTGTATGCCTTAATTAAAATAAATTCGAAAAATCCAACCTTTATGGACCAATTTCCTTTGTGAATGAATAATGTATCGTAAATAAATATACTATGGATACCTAGAGATTGGCATGGTGTTATTTCAGTTAGCCTAATTTCTGGTTTCATTTGCATTGAGAGATGATCTCATAGAAAGCAACCCATGCATATCTCTATGTATGGTGAAGAGTATGTGATGATGTGGGGGGGGGGGGGGGGTATTTTAATTCCATTGGCCAAGGGAACTTTATCAGGATGCATAGTATCCTGGATCCATTAAATAATGTAATACTTTATCTTTAATCTTTAATACTAAAAATCTGCCCGCTTCTATTGGGATTTAACATAGGGTTGTCTATACTTAAGCCCCTGTATTTAAAGGAAGAACGTTTATTTATTTATAATACATTATTCATTCACAAAGAAATTTAGTGTCCTTAAAGGTTGGAGTTTTTCTATTTCTTTCATTAAGACATTAAGATCAATTTCCAAAAGACAATTTTTTTATTCCTCTTTTTAGTCAACTTTAGCATGGGTTCATAAACTTATCAGCACCACTTTATTTTACAGTTACAGTCTGACAAGGTTTCTGACTAGTGGTGGAAGACGTATTCAGATCCTTTACTTAAGTAAAAGTACTAATACTGCACTGTAAAACTCTGTTACAAGTAAAAGTCCTGCATTGAAAATGTTACTTAAGTAACAGTAAGTATCATCAGGAAAACTAACTTAAATAATAAAAGTAAATGTACTCAATGCAGAAAAATCCTCACATTTTAGACACCAGTTTAACAGTTGTGGCAATCAACTAAATGTTTACTCGGCTAATCATTTCAGCTGGACTTGTTTTAGAATCTATATGTTTTGTGTGCAAAAATCTTACTTTGTAAAGAAACTGGTAATTTAAGATGTCAGATTAATGTAGTGGAAGTAAAGTAAAAGTACCTCAGATTTGTACTTAAGTACAGTACCTGAGTAAATGTACAAGGCTACATTCCACCACTGTTGCTGACCAACATTACTGGCGTGATGTTGCTTCTGTATTTACTACAGTGCAAACGCATCTCTTCATGAAAGTTAGTAATGTGCAAAGGGTTTTGTAGACGTTAAACTCTATCTTGTTGTCTAGTTGCAATCTGCATAGGTGGCAAACAGGTCAATACAAGTCACATATCACTTAAGGTGTCCTTAATATAAATCGTTGTCATGAAGTTCTTACTCCTTGTGCTGTTTTTTAGAAAGCACAGGGCTGAGAGCCATCAAGAGCTTCTCAAGATTGAACAGTCCGACGTCGGCCTGAGCTCCGATGCTGTATCGGCCCTCATCATCAGATGTGTTGGGAACAAAATCTGAAACATTTAAGTTTTGATTGATATTGACAAGAACAGAACGTTTTGTTATTTCAATTAAACACAGACATGTGTAATGGTACACACTGGGATTATACGACTCCATGAAGCCAAATGGTCCGTAATCGATGGTGATAGACAGGAGGCTGAAGTTGTCCGTGTTGCACACACCTGTTGTGAGGGAACACGTTATATATCGGTAGATGGTGGTACGGTAAAATGATCAAATGTGCAGCCAGAACATCTTCTCACCGTGTGCAAACCCAACGGACATCCACTGGGCGATTAGATGTGCTGTTTCATTTACTACTGTGGAATAAAACACCTAGAAAACATAAAACACAATACAAAGCGTGAAACAAATAATACACAGCAGGCACAGAAACAGTAACCGCAGCATACTGTTTTACTTATCACTCTGGCAGTATTCCTGGATATTCTATTTCACTCAGATTATGTGTCAATTTAATTCCCATTAGGGCTTGGCGTTATGGAGAAAATCAAATATCATGATATTTTTTACCAAATACCTTGATATCGATACAGCAACAATATTGTAGTGTTGACTATATTGGTGCTTTCACAAAATATTTACACAATGGGATTTTTGATAAATGATTATCAGTAATGAAGATATAATGTCTAAGTGGTTAAAGGCCAATAATAGAATAGATACAACAGTCTGGTATGTTTAGAAAATGACATCACTTTACTGTAATGCAGCCTTTAAAACAGGAAAAGACCCCACTTATGCCATATTACGATATCCTAAATCTAAGACGATATCTAGTGTCATATCTCGATATCGATATAATATTGATATATTGCCGAGCTCTAATTCACATAATGAATGGAAGAGGAATACCTTAATTTTGTTATTTTCTCGACTAAGGTAAGATCATGTAAATTGTATTTGGTGAGCCTAACTTCACCTAACTTACCAAATATTTATCTGGGTCATCTGAATTGATTGAAGAAAAATGTTCACCAATCACAAAGTTCAACAGCTTTCTAAGATTGACAGAACAATAGCATTATGTTCCAAGCTGCAGTATACTGTATGCAACAGGAGGTCAAGGTATGAGAAGGAAGCCTGAAAGATAAACGGACTCACCTCAGGAGCTCTATCTCTCCACTTTGAGCCAAAATTTCTATAGATCCAATGCGAAACCATGACTTGGCTAACCGGAGAACAACAGCTCCTGTAAAAAGACAATAAAAAAACATGTAATCTAATGAAACATTAAGTTATTGATCATTAGTAAAGATCTATTTTTTGAAGTACTTTTGCATGTATAACCTCTTTCTGTCTTCACATTGCCACTGTAGAACTGATCCCTTATCACCGGCTCATCACTTACAACCAGACTAAAACAAAGCAAAGCATTATCAGATCAGTAACAGATACTAATTTCTTCCAAAACATGTTAGCCCTTGTCTTAATAACATTTTTAAGAAGATAGTTCATCTTGGTTTATCAATTTGAAAGCCAAATTAATGTTGACATACATGTTTATACAGATACTGGTCTTCTGCAGGGTTCTTACAAATGTCATCATGGGAAGCAGAATGATCTACAAATGTCCAGGTTCTGAAATATATGGGGCCTGGTAAACACTTTTTTTACCAAATGTTGGGATGTGCCTGGTGTAAGTAAATGCTGTAAGCTACTGTATATAGTCTAGCTGACAGGGAAGAAACTGGACAAGTTCTATGAATCCAATGCACAATATTAAGGCTTATTAAAAACAAACACATCCCTTGATTTGTTAACTCTGTTTGTCGTCTTTCATCCGTCACCTGTCCCTCTCACCTGGCAGCCCTACTGGTTGGAACACCAAGGAAATGCATGGCTTCACTGCAAAGAAACTCCCTGACAGAAGAACGGATCACAGCCCGACCATCTCCTGACCTGCATTAAAATGTTCAAATTTTATATTTAAAATTTCTGATAAAGAAAGTTGCCTCTTGCTGCTATTTGGTATCAAAGACATGCAATTTTTCCAAATGTGGCAAAGGGAAACAAGGGGGGGGAAGAAAAACACAGTAAAGTAAAAGGATATGCTGAAAAACATACCTTGAATAAGGTGTCTTCCCAGAGCCTTTTAGCTGCAGCTCCCATACTTCGCCTTTCCTGTGGGTCATTTTTTTTGAAGGAATAAAAATGTAATTGGCAAGGCAACTTGAAAACAAAGTACTTTGAATACACAAGGAACCTAATTCTCACCTGTTGGTATACTGACCAAGGGAATGTGCACGGCCATCGCCCAGCTGACCTGCCCAGTAGCCAAACTGATGGAGATATTTACAGTAAATTTTAATCTCACCCACTGTTCAAGTCCTCGGGTATTAATATCTTAAAGGAAATGTACACAGACTTCCAGGTTTCTTTGACTTTGCTAATAAACTTTCTTTGTCTTAATTTTGCCCTCAGTTAATGAATGATCTGAGGTAATACTGCATACATATGTTACTGGCCAAAAATGCATTTTGGGGTGCCTGGGTTGATTACCTGGTAGAGCAGGCCCCCATATTTTGAGGTTTACTCCTTGACGCAGCGGCCGCAGGTTTGACACCACCCTGTGTCCCTTTGCTTCATGTCATTCCAACCCTCTCTCCCCTTTAATATCTTCAGCTCAGCTATATAAATAAAGGCCTAAAATTCCCAAAAAACAATCTTAAAAAAATGCTATTTGATTAAGGAACCTGTATAAAAATCCAGATATTTGTAGAGATAAGATCTCAGGTTACTCAGCTCAGCCTATGTGTACACAGCCGATGTGATTTTATAAATGAAACTTTATCTTCATTGTATTTTCTTCATTAAACTTGATATGTTGCAATTTGTGTTTGTATTTTTAAGTTTATATACAATAAGTGCATACAATTAACAAATGAATCATTACCTGATGACCTCCATATCTGTGGGACAGTGGAACAGATCCTAATGGCAGTCTTCGCCCACTGGCATAATGCAGGAAATCATCTGACTGGGTTACAGCCATATCCAAGTCTAAAAGCCCTTCAATGACGTCCTGTGGAGACAAATTCAGATATATTTGAATACTTCACGTTACTTCGGAGACTGTTCTTCGGTGCTGCCGATGATATTGTAACATCACCTTAGAAATTGCTGCTAGCCTTAACGTGTCTTTCAGTGGGGTTGGATTGGATTTAGAGAATATGCAGTGCTTTACAGAGCGAGCAAAGTTGCCGTGAACCTCATCAATCGGGAATGCTTCTGCAGAGGACCGTAAGGATGGAATTGCGACATTATTACTGTGAACACTCTTTTTACTAAACTCAAAGATACACAAATCACATTTTACCTATTAGCTTCTTGCAAGACACTCTGAACTGATCCAGGTCCTGTATAAGGTTTGAAACACTCATGTTCCACCTGGATTTAACAGTGTGATGGGAGAGCTTGCTCTTTGATCCCTTATTGACGGGACTATCACTATTGCAGTCATGGTGAGTACTTTGGCAGGACTCCAGAACATGTACATATGTGAAGCTGGATGCTACTACCAGAGCAAAAACTAACAGTTTGAAGGGGCTCCGCATGTCACAGACACAGCAACCAGGCTGGAAGCACTGATATGGTTGTAGATTTGGAAATGGGTAGCCTACTATCAATTCCAGCTGGTGCACACAATGGGGGAAGAAGTACTTTGATCCTGTACTTCCCTAAAACTACTAGTACAGTAGTATTGCAGTAATAATAATTAATCTATACAGCTGCCTCATATTTCATGTTTATATCGTTTGTGTGGTATGTCAAATCTGAACCTAGAAAAGATAAATAGCCTAACTGAACCTGTCGTGGACTAACAAGTACAGCCTTTTCACTCTGACTTGTAGTGGAGTTTAAGGTGGCATTACCACGCATAGTACAAGCACCTCAAATTGAGTATAAATTAAGTAGGCCTGCTTGATGTTATCTTAAATGACAATAATGGGATCTTAAATTCAGGAAATTTGTTATTCAGTTTTAAAGCAAAAACTAATCAAAACACAACGGAGAATTTTTTTTAACAGCAGTGTTGAATAAAAAGCTAGGTTTATTCGGCATTACAGCCAAGAAAATAGATAAATAAACTGTTTCGAAAACACCAGCAATATTTAGCAACTACTACTACATTACATCTATCAAACGTTAGCTGTTAGCAACCCAGCTAGCAGTCCCAAATGGTACACAAGACACGTTTCCCCGGATGCGTAAGAAAACAATTTCCTATCTTCAGTTTAAAAAGACAAACCGGTGTTTAAATCTACAACTGCCTCCCTGATAACAAAGTAATTTCCGAGGAATTCCTGAATGATTATATGAACTCTGTCTACCATATATGGCTAACGTTAACACCATGCGTAACCAGTCTATGTGCGTAACAAGGTTATTAACTTCCGGTTCCGCTGAAATATATCCTGTGCCAAAGCCACACCGGTTGAGAACATGGCGTGCCCGTGGTTGAGGCAGTGCAGAAGGTGGAGTGCAAACTGTACGAGCACGAGTTTGTTTGAAACCTTGTGGCATTGTAATGTCAGGGCTGCGTCCTCTCTGGGGCAGAGAACCTGGAGCTCAGGGCTGGGGTACGAGGTGAGTTTGCGACTGACAATTAGCGGGACGCCGGACTACATATTGGTTCCTAGGATGGCGAAAGCATGGAAACGCTTGACACACCCTAATCTCTCTCTGATTGGTTAGCACTCGTTGTCCTTGTTGGTTGGATTGGTGAGTTTTGTAAACCTAAAGGTAAGAATGTCAGGGTAAGCCAATCAGAGCAGAAGTAGGGCGGGACATGCCGTCGTTATCTAAGAAAAAAATAATTGTGTGCTGTCAAACCCGGGAAGGTCACTGGCAACTTGTCAGCCATCCACTGAGTGGTAGTAATGTTCGTTGACGGGTTTATTCCTTTACTATCTGTATGTCTTCCTGGTAATGTAACTGCCTTTAGTCTTTCGCGAAAGTGTCTCGCGTTTTGTCAGTATTTCGTAATGTAATGCTGACCCACCGACTTGTTGCTGGGGTTGTTGGCTCATTCAGAAATCACTCAACACAAATAAAGGTCAAGACCTGCCCCTGATATTACAGATTAGTTACTCCGATCACTTTCCTGTACTTGGCCAGCTGCCTGCCTTGAGTCTAACAAATGTTTTGTTAAGGTCCTGTTCATTTTGATTTAATCTTTCATTCATTCGTTAGTCATTGAAAAACGTTCGTTGCTCCCATTTTTTACTATCTATAGAACACATGACATTGTATTGTTGGTCATTGTTGCTTTTTATATACACACACCTATTTTTCATTACTTGTTTTGTACATTTGGCCATGTTTAGCTCTTTGTTCGGCTTGTTGGTGCTTGTATTTTTCTTTGTCTATTTCTATCTTCATGTTAGAACTTGGAACAGTGTGTAGGTACATTGAGAATACAAAAAAAACAGAGTTCTTATATGTGTAGGCCTACTCACATACTTTGCAAATAGAGCTGACTGTATTTACCATAATAAAACAGTTACAAAAGGCTAAAAAGAGTCAAAGACCACCCCCCCCCCCCATCCCATCTCCTCATTTCTTTTTGTGATTCAATTTTAAAAAATGAGCGTCTATTGTTTAAAGACTTCTCCAAATTGACAGGAAAACAATTCTTGGGAAGAAATGCTGACTCTGTTGGCTTAAAAGTAGCCTAATAAAACCAACATATGGTCTAAAGTCTTTTGGTATTATGTCCTATGTTATTACAGGGGACACCATCACCACTACCAACACAGATACACGCCAAAGCTAACTTTACCACATCTCTCACCAGGTGAGTTTTTTTGCACTGTACAAACTATTTACTGCATTTTTACACATTACAATAAGAGTCACCTTACGCCACCAGGCAGTTTTAGCATGCTATACTTTAGCAATTTTGATAAAACATCAAGCAATGCAAGATTTACATTATACCGATGAAATTGTTTTTTTTGCAATGAACTCCACGGAGAGTAGTGGTTGCCACGGTAACAGCTAATGGCTATCCAAATAAATTACTAATACATATAAGCCAATATTATTCCTTATTAGTATTCTAAGGTTGTTATCACCCTTACATATTAAACATCAAAATAGGCTTTGTAAATAGAATCAACACAAACAGTATGTTGTGATCAAGTTATAGGCCATTTTCAATAGAATTTTCCACCTTGTCATTACTTTGTACCTTTCTGTATTTCACTGTTACTGTGTATTGTTTGTCTTTCTCTCTAGACACAAGTCACGGTTGCTGAATCCCACACCACAGCCTCACTGTTGCAGAAAGACTGTACACAGTGATGCAAAGCTGAAGGACCCCTTTACATTAGCACAGAAAGATTTAACTAATTTATATGATGACATCAGAAAGGTACGTTTTCAATACAGAGAGTTTACTTGCTATGTGTCTCTGCACATACAATAATGGGGATTTAGAGCAAACATTAGTGTAGTTAGTATATAGAGACAGGAGGATTTGAGGCTTGGATTGGACCCTTGCAGCTGCATTGACAGTTCAGTAAGAGACAATGAGTGAGCCACCCAATCTGAATTAAAAAAAAAATTCTAAAAATCTAAATTGGTTTAGAGCCAAGAAAGTACTCACAATTTGTCTTGGTGGTTGGGGCATACATAAACAAACAAACACATTAAACATATGAAATAAACAATAAATACAGAAACAAATATACACAAAATAGCTGTTTTAACATAACGTTTATCTGGAACTTTAGTTGATTGTGATGGAAATAAAAGACGTGGATTTGTATTACTCTGCCTCACAGGAGCTCTTTGTGTCCAAAGAAGAGCTGAAGTCTCTATGTGACTACTACTTTGATGGAAAGGGCAAGGCCATCCGACCGTTGATAGTTGTCCTGATGGCCCGGGCTCTCAACATCCACAGCAACAGATCTGGGTAAAATTGGATCAACACAACAACAAAAAATGTCCCTTTTACTGCTACTGCTAACCCAGCGTGACCTATGATACATTGTAGAGGGGAGGTGCACCACCACACCCTGCAAGAATGTTTTAGTATATGAAGCATAATCAAGCATTTTATTTCATCTCACTTTCTGCTATCTGTCCTTTTCCTGTCCTTGTAGAGATTTGATCCCAGGGCAGAGGCACGTAGCTATGATCACAGAAATGATCCACACTGCCAGCCTGGTGCATGACGACGTAATAGACGGATCAGACAAACGAAGAGGAAAGAGTACCATCAATGAAGTGTGGGGTGAAAAAAAAGTAAAGACTCAAAAACCTTTCCTTGTCTCCTCACTTCATATTTTCTACTTCTACATTATCATTGGTTTTTTATGGATATCATTTGTTTTCTCCCCTCCAGGCCATCTTGGCTGGAGACTTCATCCTCTCAGTTGCCTCCATGGCCATGGCTCGTATTGGTAACAACACAGTGGTAAAAGTGTTCGCCCAGGTGATTGAGGATCTGGTACGAGGTACAGCAACCGTGCATCTTTCCATGTCACTCAGTAATCGTCTTAATAAAAGTTGTAGCTAAACCTGGACGAAGCATTTTTAAGCACATTGGAAGCTGTAACTTGTAGCAGAAGTTGCTTAAAGGGTTACCGGTAGTTCCGTAGCTGGTGGTCAGCACGCTCCAAGGTTGGAGAAGCAGGCAGTTGGAATGCAACACAAGCTAAGCAATGTACTGCTGTGCAACATGTTTAGCCACCTAACGTTTAGATGCACACTGTATTAAGAATACTTTCCCCGCTTCTCCTTGCCCTCAGACAGCCCTTTCCAACAGGGACCTAAAGCTGTGATGGCTTTTTAAAGCCAACAGACTCCTTTTACCAAGCAGAACATGCAATATGCTGGTGTACCGCTGCCTCAATCGGTTAGATGGTTTGTTAGTATCTAACTATTTTTAAAACACCGAAGTGACACGACAATACAAACAAACTAATCGATGGAGGCAGCGGTAGACCAGCAACTCCTGTTTTCTGCAAGGTAAAAATGACTTTTTGTCAAATGAGTCTGGTGGCTTAGAAGAGAGCATACATGTATAGAACAGCTAACACTTAGATTTTTCTTTAGGCATCTAAAATATGTTTAGTTTCTGCACCAGTCCACAGATACACAATGCTTAGCATGCGTGTTGTTGTTGTTTTTGAAGCATGACGAAAGCTGTAACTTGTAACAAAAGTTGTTCAAACTGTCAGAACCCCTCATCTGCTAATAGGTCCGTTAACAAACTCCCTAATCCATGTCTGTGCGTCCAGGTGAATTTATGCAGCTGGGTTCAAAAGAGAACGAGAACGAGAGATTCAAACACTACCTCGAGAAAACTTTCAAGAAGACAGCAAGTCTTATTGCAAACAGTTGTAAAGCAGTACGTACATTCTGTCCCCACAAATATCCGAGAAAAAAAAAAAAACTTGGTTTCTACCCTTCACGTTTGTCAGTGTTGACTGTCTTTTCTCTTTCATTCAAGGTATCCGTTCTGGTTAATTCTGACCCTGAAGTTCATGAAATAGCCTATCAGTATGGTAGGAATGTTGGCATTGCATTTCAGGTAAATTCTATAGTTTTTGCTTAAATTGTTTTAAGCCCTCCATGCCAAGTGGCTTACCTAGTTACCATTGAACATAATGATGTGTAAAATGAAACTTGTGTCTATGAAATGTTTCCGTCTCGTAGCTGGTGGACGACGTCTTGGACTTCACCTCAGGAACCAACCACCTGGGGAAGCCCTCGGCTGCAGATCTCAAACTGGGCTTGGCCACTGGACCGGTCCTGTTTGCTTGTCGACAAGTGAGATCAACATCAGGATTTTATAGTTGATTATAGAAACTGTACATCTACTGTATACTAAGTTACTCCAACACACACACACACACACGCGCATCACTGTCTACTGGCAGTCTTTACCTTAATTTCTTTCTGTCTCTTCAGTTTCCTGAGCTCCATTCAATGATCATGAGGCGTTTCAGCTTAAAAGGAGACATAGAACAAGCCTGGCAGTTTGTCTTTCAGGTAAAGACCAAGAATAAACTGAACACAACTTAAAATTAGCAGGGTAAATCCATTAAATGTAAGACATTGAAAGATTTTAAATGCTTACATATACACATTTCTACCTTAACAACACTATTTGTTTCCTGTATAAGACATTTTTATTGTACTACCCTGATGTACAATAACAATGTCTTATACAGGAAACCACTATCTAAAAAAAATAAGGTTTCTGATATATATTAAGTAATTGTGTGACCAAAACCTAAGCTACGTGTACTTTCAGTTTTTTTTTTTTAATTTGTACAGTGCTTTTTGAGAGCTTGTTGTACAACTTGGTGTTCGCTACTCAAGTGGATGATATTCACAAAATGCAATCCGGGGAATGCGGCCAACTGTTGTTTAAGAGAAGGAGCTTTTGCTGATACCGTAGACTGTTAAAAAAGGTTGTTACAGAACATAAATGGTGAAAACTAAAACAACGGAACACCCCCATCTTCTTGTTCTGTTTTAGAGCGATGGCGTGCAACAGACCGAATACTTGGCCAAGCGCTACGGCCAGGAGGCCGTGAGGCAGATCAGCAGGCTCAGGCCGTCGGCAGAGAGAGACGCCCTCATCAGTCTTACTGAGATGGTGCTTACCAGAGACAAGTGAACCACCAGTGCTGGGCTTCACTTCAGGCAGCTACCTGTGGAAATGAACTCACCCTGCCGCCTGCGTTTGCACATACCAGGGTCGGACAGAAACTACGAGAGACGAGATGGGAATTGGGTTCGGAAGGACCTCTGGTGCTGGTTTTAACGCCAACTCTAAATGAACACTAGATTACTACCAAGTAATCAAACCAGCATAAAGGGGTCTCTCTCTGTGCTAAAAAGTATACCATATATATATATATAAATACACTTGGTTTTTAGTGCTAATCCTTTGAATCAGATTTCCTGAATGGTACCAACAGCGATGATTGGAAACGGAAATGTTATAAACTTCAGTGATTGGGTGACGCTGACAATGGCAATCCAATTCAACTTCATTCAGTACTGTAACCGCAACATCCTCTCAATGCTTGACACAAGCCAACTTTGACTGACAGTTTGTAACGTGGTGGGGTTGGGCTGTGGCAGCATGATCGCAAGTCGGTGCCATTACAAACGCAATGGAAGAAAAATGTCATTGGTGCGTTGGTTTAGATCCGTTATCGTTGACCAAGATCCGTCCACACCTCATAGGCCAAATAATCATGTCTTTGACTTGTGAAATGTTATTTAATGCAAAGTGTCCTGTAACAACTAAGGCCTTAACATCTTCAGTGACATATGTATGACAATAAACCTACAATTGTGCTTTGGTTTATAATAGCCAAGCCTTCAATCCATTTTGAAGTGACCACACATGTATGTTGTACATAGAATTGTTTATTATAAAAGACTGTACATTACTTTTTCAATTAACATATTATATATACAAATGAAGGGCAGACAGAAGGATTTCAATGTTTCTACCCATGAAATTAAGCCAGACATTTTTTTTTTTTATTATTGGAAATTTCTAAAGCAAACTGGTAAAATATGAAGGCGTAGGTTGCAAAATCCTAAATGATAAACAGTCAAAAAGTAGTTCATGTTAGATGGTACGTCTAAGGTCCAACAGAAAAAATACAATGTCAAGATGATTCCTAGACCTGAGTGACAGCTGATATTGATTGGCTGATTTTACTTTGAGTCAAAATATAAACACCTTTGCAGCCTAGAAGATTTCATGTTCAGAGCATTCAACATGCTCCTTGAACCCAGAGCAGGTCATCTTTGCTTTGAGAAGGCCGAGGAGGTATCAGAGTTGTTTATTGGTCTACATTACATCAAAATTGTCGCATGGCAGTGTCAGGCACGACAAATCCAGCCTAATTATCGCTGCACACTATCTGCTGTCTATCTGAAGCACAGTTCATTATTGCCAGCTACCAATGGATCCTAGAGATTTGATGTGGATCAGTATTAAATGAATAACCGTGCCGTGACATAATCTGAAAATGCTAAATGGAATGTGTTATCTTGCGTCATTCATTTTTATGATTGAAATGCAAATCGGCATTGAGAGACCATAGAGAAGCCTGAAATTTACTTCAAATCTAAAAAGTTCAGTGATTTCAACAGTGTCATAAAAATTAAAAAGGTGAATACATTAACAACATAATGGAAGCATAATGGCAAACGTAATATTACATTAGATCTCTTAAAAGTTTGCATGCTTTAACGCCAAGACTGATTTTTTAGGAGTAATTGTTCATCTTTAAGATACCATACGCAGTAATTAAATTTGTAAATTATTGACAGGCCATCTTATTTTTTAAGAATGAGCCGTATGGAGGGCGCCACTAGTCAAAAGTATCATACAATCGACATTCACTGAATTCACATTACAGAACCCCAAGTGGCTGCGGCTCACATTATATACAATGGAAAGTACAAACACTTCAACTGAAGGTGTTTACATGACATGGTAAAGTTTAATTTGTTCCATTAAACCAAATACTCTTGTTCACATGGGATTCGGTTCGGAATCGCAAATCGCTTTTGTCCAGGCATGATGTCGTGAATCCTTCAGCTGTGGGACCATTGCCTTTGAGTTCAACCAGCGTGAGCATGTGCAGTCCAACTCTTTAGAAACATTTTTTTTTTTTTTTTTTACATATTCCATAAATGTCCCCCACCCGCCCATATAACACCAAAATAAACTAAATAGATATCACTTTCCATTTTATTTGCAATCAGTAAGGGAAAGGACATTCTGTCATATCAAAAGGAGATCATACAGTCACGTGTATGCGTCTCAGAAGTCAAGATTGCGGCGGTCGGTCTCTCACTGGATTATGATACGACTGAATAAATAGACTTTACTGTTACTGCGAGGTCCCTTCAGTCGGCGTAGTGCATGATGGACTCCACGTAGTTGCCAGGGAACAGTCCAGTGACGCCGTTGGAGACGCCCTCGAACCAGCCGTCGTCGTTCTTCTTGATGACGTAAATGATTGACCCCTCCATGAAACTCAACTCGTCCTCTTTATCAGCGCTGTAGTCGTAAATGGCGACCACTGAGAAACAGGAAAGGAGACGTGGGTTCAGATTAGTAGTGAGCAGTGGTCAAACTACAACAAAATTCAGACGCTTTACTTAATTAAAAGTACAAACCCCAATTTGCCTGATGTTGGGACGTTGTGGAAAATGTAACATGAATTTCAAAACTCTGCACCAAAATTTATTATTTTTACTCAGGAATTCAACTGTTTGTCATGTAAACCCAAAATACAAATAAAAAATGTTGGGATGCTCCTTTTATACCCAATCATGACCAATTACCCTAATATTTTTTAGCATTCCTCAACTTGTATTGCCCAACTTCATAGGAATTGGGGTTTGTACTAATACACCCCTGTAAACATACTCTGTTACAAGTAAAAGTCCTGCAATGAAAATGCTAATTAAGTAAAAGTATGCAAGTATCATCAGGAAGACTTACTAGTAAAAGTACTCAATGCAGTAAAATCCTCACATTTTAGAAACTAGAAACAATCAAAACAGTTCTCTTAATCAACTAAGTGTTTAATCGGCTAATCATTTCAGCTGAGCATGAAGAACTGCATATTTTTGGGTAGTTTAATTTATAGCACAACATCATTTTATAAACTGCTACTGCTGTGTTGTGTGTGCAAAAATCTTACTTTGTAAAGTAACTAGTAACAAAAGCTGCAGGTGACTGTTGTGGAGTAAAAAGTACAATATTTCCCTCTGAAATGTAGCAGAGTAGAAGTAAAAAGGGGCATGAAAAGAAAAAACTTACGTAAAGTACAAGTTAAATTTGTACTCAAGTACATTTCCACCACTGGTAGTAAGTTTGCAGCGTAAGACTAAACTGGTTGTGCTCGATTTTTGATCAAACCTTTCTCGACGTAGCTCTTGGGGGCCCACTGGGGATCTCCATCAGCGTAGGGGTCGCTGTACTGCACGACGGCAGCATCCTCCTCCTCGTAATCAACTGGAGGAGGTGGCGGAGGTGGAGGAGAGTCGTCAAACATGGGCAGGTCATCTGGAGGCGGAGGAGGAGGTGGAGTAGGAGTGTCTGCAACTGTTGAACAGACACAGAAGGTCGTCAGATGCTCGAGAGGTCAAGGACGACCGGTCGCCGTGCGTCTGGTGCTGGAGTGGGCGGCGCTGAATCATGCAGAATAACCGATAGTATGATAGTATGTCAGGAATATTAAATATATCAAGCAGGCTAGATCACTGTTAAGACTTCCCATGCACTTATAGGATGGTATACTTTATGTGTAAGCGTCTTAAGTGATCTGTGCACTTCATGCTCTTCTTTTTAAACTCGGAAAAAGAGGATTGCACAGGATTATGAAAACTTCCATAACATAAATGATTAATACATGCTGTGTCATGCTGTTTGGTAGGTTAAAGGTTTGCAAAAAGTGCTATTTGTTAACCGATCTACACCTTAGAAAACTAAAGCTGCTTTCCGTCAAGAAATAAATTAACTATCATAAACTGACACCTTCTTGACTGTTATATTTGACTGTATTGCAGGTTTTGGTCCAGCAAGGGGCGGCAAAGAGTCCCATCATCTCCAGCGCAGTTTTGCAGAGATCTTAGGAACTTTTCCCCCCTAAACATTATTATTCACCTCTGCTCAAGCCCGCGGTGCTACATTCAGCATATGAATACCAAGCTTCAGTCAGTGATAAAACCTCCTCCACGAGAAATCACTAAAAACAGTAGGTGGTGCTGTGGCACTCTCAACTATCTCAGTTGGTTGCTTTTCAACTGCACATATTTTAAAAAAAAGATACTTGTTCTGCCAAAAAAGTCAGCTATGTGTAATACCCCTGTTTCTACTTAGAAACATTAACAATGTAATCTAATAGATGAGGAAATAAAGCTGTCTCCAAACAGCAGATAAAGCTACTTTAAAAGTTGTATTAACCATGACGGCTCTGTAATGAGACACTTTCTTGGAGGGTTCATTGTTGCAAAGGAATGGTATTAGTGTTCTCAACAGACAGGTGTGGAGGATGAATAAGCACAATGCATGCTGGGTATGGTTGGCCCCGATTAAGAAGAAAAGTAGGTCTTAGCCTCTTCACTTACTGCTCTCCTGCATCCTGGCCACAAAGCCAGTCAGTGGTATCTGTGGAGTCAGCTGGGGCATGGGGGGAGGAGGAGGAGCGATAGACACTGAAAGCCAGCAGAGAAACGACAGAAAGGCAGAAAGAGAAGAACATAGAAACAAAAACAACAAAAGAGAAAGCCCATCAGTCACCAAGAATGTACAGATAAACTGAGTGAGTTCCCTCCCCCCAATCCCAAACAAACAACGCTGACACAGACACACTGCAAGAATTGTGAGCTCGCACACGTCCAATAGAACAGGGCAGTTGTGTGCGACAGAGACAGATTGGGAGCTGAAGTGCTTAGTCACATTAATTAACCCGTCAACTCACACAAATTTTCTAAATTCCAAATCAGAGTTTCAAAGAACATTTTTAAAATGACCAGTTATTAACAGAAAAAAAATCAATAGATTAATTAATTCAGATGCCTGCAGCGTCCCCACAAATCGGACACAATTGCTGAAAAGTTCAGTGACGTGTGCCAGTGTCATGAGATTTCTGGGGATCACTGAGGCTGGGGGATAAACTGCGGATTAGGTTTGATTTCTGTCACTCAGACAGCTCCCAGCTCATGGATTTAAAAGAAGTGATGGCTGCCTGAGTGCCAGAAGGAGGCGCTGTTTGCATTAGAGGTGTATCAACCTCAACCCAAATCCCAGGCAAACCGCTTGACCTCCCCTATAGATCTGTTGCAGTTATGTACAGCGTACTTTGAACTGTCACTTTACATTTTTAAGACTTTTCTCAGATCAATTTGATCAATCCAAAATTAGGGACACATGGACCAATCAACAGTGGCAAAACACATCAAGCCCGGTGCTTCTGTGAATGCACATCGAAGCTGATGATCACCATATGGAGATGAAGGAACTAGAACCCCCTCTACAACTTGCAAAAAAAAAAGAAACATGTTAATGTACACCCACATCTGGAGCTGGTTTTTCTTGCATTGGGATCTGATCTCAGCCAGGTGTGACTGTAATCCATACAGTGTGACCACATTCTTAGGGGGAAAAAAAAATCCTCCCTGCAAGTTGAAAGGACCCCTAAATCCACTCCTTCTGCTATCTTAAGCTACAAGTACGGGAAGAAGCTAGCAAGTCTTCCCTTTACAGAATGACTTTAAAATAAACGCCACCCATCCAGGCAGAATCACGCTCATTAATAACAGCTGTGAATACAAAGATCACTGGATTGGATGTCATAATCCATACCATGTATCCAGATACTGATCACGTTATCGCCATACCAAATGTAAATGGCGACTAGACAAGAAGTTTTATAAGAATCAACACCCACATAATGAAGAGAGAAATAGATTTACAGGTCAATATCTGACCATGCTTTTGCATGAAGCCAAAAAACTGTGACTTTATGTTGTTAGCAGACATCGATTGTTTGGTTTGGTATCAGTTGTAAAATCCAATGACGAAGCATTCTGCATCAATACTAAAGCCAGACATTATCCAACCCACACTTCTATAAAAAACCTCAACCAGTACTGTAAGACTCAATGGCACAATGAGTAGGAATTCCCCACCCCCCAAAAAAGATGTATAGACTCATACAAAAATAAACCTTCTCAATCACCACTAGAAGTGTATCTGCAGAGACCCTGATCCCTGCCCGTATTTTTTTTTTCTGGGCGTCAACCTCTATAAAGCCAAGCAGACAAAGCTTGTTCCAAAACACTGTAACCCTTGTTCAGCAGGAGCCAAATTTGAGTCGCAAATGACAAATCTTACTCATTCTGCCTTTAAGGAAACGCCAATAAATCTGACAAGAATGCAATTGACCTCAAGACAGCAGTGACTCCCTTGCAAGTATGAATTATTAGTCTGTGCCTTCAAAGGTTAGCTTGCTTTAGTTTGTGACTGTGCATGAATTGAAAAAATGCGTGTTTTTGTGCTTTAGTGACAGTTGAGGATCTACATAGCAGTATGGGACTGGAGACAGATGGGCCTTACTTGAGTTCTGGCCATAGCCAGGAGTGCCTCCGTTAATATGAGGCTGCTGCTGCTGTAGTTGTTCCTGTTGCTGTAGTTGTTGCTGCTGCTGCTGCTGTAGCTGTTGCTGCTGCTGCAAGGAGAACTGGGAAGTGACCGACGGCGCCCGGCGGTAGGTGCCCGTGGCCGAAACCATAGAGACAGAGGAGTTGGAGGGGTTGTGCCGTGAAATCTGGCGCGAGATGGTTCCAAACTGGGACATTGGAGCGGGTCCCAGACCAGGCCCAGGGGCCACCACTAGAAATACCCAGACGGGGGAGAAAGAGAGGGACGATAGGCAGGGCCGAAGAGGGAAGGGGTGGGGTTAGACAGAGGAGGCGGAAAGGGGAAAAGGAAGAAGAAAAGAGAAAAAAATGCACCCACATTATGAAACATCAAGATTGTAAAAGATAATGTGAGCTTTTGAATACTGTTTAGAGCCCCACACCTTATGAAAAGACAATCAACAAGGAAAGCAGGTGAGCTTGGGAAGCAAGACAGTTCATTTATTTATACTGCTGCATGGAAATATATTTCACAGGTAAAATGAAACACAAAAGTCCCAAGAGATCATCCGAATAATTCCTGTTCTTTATATATGTAGCAAAGGAAAAAGATTCAGCGAGCAAAGATAAGAGAGCAGCAACAGGACAGACGGATCCTCCAGGTTTCAAAGGACCTGACAGTGAAAATAATTTCCTCACACACTTGTCAAAGGATTATTAATTTGTCTATTTCAACTATTGCAAGGGTGGGGAGAGTTCATGATCGAGTGCACACATAACACCAGGAGTCAAAGAATAACCAAATCATCTCTAACAACCATAGCATTACTACAACAGCAATACATATGTGATGCAGTGTGTGTGAGAGAAAACAGAAGAGGGAGAGACTTATTTTCGCATCGCTGGAGTATTTCCTGTTCACGTTTCTAGATACTCAAGCTGCGTCTCGAGAGAGGCCCTGCTCTCAGATAGGGATGGGTGGAACCAGAGGAAGTAGAGATTCAGAGGAACACAGGAGAAAACAAACTTCTCCATGTTGTCAACGGCAGAAGTCATTAGAGCTAAAAGTGTTCATTGATGTTGTGAGGATGAAATGCGCATGTGATCAAAGAGGTTGTTTGTCTGTCTGTCAGCAGGCTTACAGAATGAACTATTGGCCTGACTTTAATTCAACTTGATGGACGGTTGTAGCATGGGACAAGGAAAAGAATCCAAATCATGGGCAGATACACAAACTATTTTTCACTTTCGTTAACATTGCAATATTGGGCATTTGTGCTGCATTCACGTGACGTCGGAACCATCGGTAAAATGATTTTCCGACCGGGAAAATTCACAAAGCGGTAACATTTTGAGATAGAGGGCGCCCGGATCGCTCAGTTGGTCAAACGGGCACCCATGTGTAGAAGTTTACTCCTCAAAGCAACGGGCCCGGTTTAAAATCTCTATCTTATTCTAATAAATGGTATGATCAGACATGCACATAAAGCAATCCGAACATGGTTCTTCTCTGTCACAGCCCATTAATATAAAATAGAATAAAAAATATTTTGCCTTATGCCACTTTAACCACAATCACTTGGTAAGAAAGTAAAGGCGAGGAAATGACATAGTAATATACGTGTGCAAAAGAAGTACCAGGCCCTTAAGGTAAATTCATTTTATATCTTTGTACGGAAACACTGGCCACATTCTGCCAGTGCCTCAGCTCGGGGGGCTTAAATTTATGTCTTGAATTTAGGTTGTAAAAGTTATCATCTACTCTGTCAATGCAGGAGCTTGAGGGCAAATGTAAATGGAGAATTGTAGAGATTCTGCAGGCAGTTTTTGCCAGGCCTTAGGTGATAGGAGACTTCTTTATTAGCCAATTATAGCAGATCAGCAAAGAATTAGGAAGCACCACCACCACTGAGGATTGAGAAAAATGTTAGTGAACTGGAAAGAAAAACAAGCTTTTGCACATAGTACAGTATGTAACCTGTTGTGTCTACCAAACAGAAGCACATATGCAGTCTGTTCACACTGCAAGCAAGATGTTCACCAAGTAATTACCTAAAGAGCTCAGCAACCAGGAATCAGACTGATGTGCAGAAAGATCTAATGAGCAATAGTTCTACCTAGAGAGTGCAAACGTTGAGAACACATTAAGGATCCTAAAACATATTGTGTTCTCCAAAACTTTAAATATCTCAAAGGAAGTTTGTCATTTCCGTTTTTTTGTCCATTTTAATTAACAAATTTAATTTAATTTTTTTTTACTCATCAATTTAATATATAACGATGTATATGTAGCCCAAATACTGTGCACAAAACCTAGCTCCAGAATAATTGCACAGAAAGAATCAGAACATCTTGCTTGCAGTGTGTCCAAACAGTCAGATATCCATCCACATAGCACAACACCCTTATTAGTGCATCTCCAACATGAGAAGATCCCAGCAGACGTGCGGATTATCCACCACCGACACAGCAGAGGCAAAAGGAGCGGCCTCGGGGTTAAGGAGTCTCACCTAGAGCTGCTGGTGGTGGTGGGGGTGGTGGTGGTTGTGATGGTGGTGCTGGGGGGCCAAACCCGGCCATGAGAGGAGCGGGAGGAGGGGGTGGAGGGGGTGGGGGAGGCGGAGGGACTCCCGGGGGAGCAAACATGGGCGGGACTGTAAGGAGTATTTACATTAGTAACCATTTAAAGCAGTCTGTCCTCGCCGCCTCCTGCACCTCTACGCAGCGTTAAATAACATCACATCTCTTCACTCAAGAACACTTGGGAACCCGGAGGAGCACTTTTGACTATGTTAGGGCACTGCAAATCCTTGGATACACTTCTTTGTGGTATGAATTGAGTGTTTCCATGGCGACCAGCTTGCAGGGAGAGCTGTGGTTAGTTCTGTGCTGCTGGCCTGATGTTTAGCTCAAATTGTTCGCAAAAAAGTTAAGCGCAGTAGTAACTAAGGCGTGTGTATGGTGTATTGCTGTACTATATGTAGCTTGTAATGTTGGCCCTACTGTTCCACTCTAAAGCAGCAGGCCAGAAGCAGTGTGGCCTATTTACCCAGTAGGATAGAGAATCAGCTGTGCTTAGAACACAATGGGCCTGCATAATCCCTGTCTGGTAAACATAGGCTTTGTGTTGCATACTCTCACTTCCAATTTTACATTTACCTTGTCAAGAAACGCCTATTGGTATATACATGTATATTATACTTAAAGAAATAAAGATGTTTCCTGATGTCTGTTGCTTCAAATTTCTAGATTTTACACAGACAGACATGCATTTTGGACTTACAGTCATATAGTGGTACGTAGTGTTACATACTAGTCTACTGTTTAGTGTATGCATAAAAGTCAACTCTCTCACAGATATGCACATTGTACAAAAGGCACATCCTGTTTTCTCATCATTGCCTGTCAATGTTTAAAGAGTGTTATCTCATTTCACACAGGTCAAACACACCAGACTTCCAAATGCGTAAACAGATTTTTGCGGGAGGAATATAAATACATGTTTGTTCTTTTTTTATATTCAAAAGTGTTCTTTGAACCAGTGTTTGGAGCATGGGAAAGGGTAACGAAACTCTCAGCAGCACTGTGACGCAGGGTGGGGCAGGACTTATTGCTGGGTTTAAAAAAAATGCCAGAATCTTGCCTTTCTTTAATATCAGCAAGGAGAACGGCTGACTGGCCTATGGTAACTGTCACTGTGTGATGTGCAGCTAGCAAAGCTCACCTGGTCCAGGGTTGGGGATGGATGGTGTAGGCACGGCGATGGGAATGCCAATTCCGCTGCTGCCGCTGTTTTCCCTGCTGCTACTACCCCCGCTGCTTCCACTGAGGGAGGAGAGAGACAGAAGAGAAAGAGGACATTGTTTTACTCAGGGCAACCTGCTCAGACTGCAGATATATGGAGTCAGACTGCAGATATATGGAGCCTGCTTCGTCTGTTCTCAAGTCGTATTAAGATTATTGGACTGTGAAACATCACATTGGCATCTTCTTCTCTCATGTTGATTGTTTCTGTCTTAGAACTGAGCTGCAGAGTGACACACCCAGGAGAGCATGACATGAGTCACAGTCAGTCAGACTAAAAGAATCCCATGAAAAACAGTCCAGGATTTTTTTTTTCTTCATACAAACCACTTAAAAATATCTGGTGTCAGTTACTCTGATTGCCCCCCCAAAAAGTTTCAATAATTAACAGTAATTATCATACACACTGTGTAATTAGTCTAATAATAAGTTTTGCTTTTGTTTGGCAGATCACATTAGAATGGGGGTGAATCTCAGGCTAAATTCACTTGTTGTACATGATATGACCCTTTGCCAAACACATTCAAAGGCTGCGGCATTAGTGAATGAACTGAAAGCAACAAAGACGCAATGGCATATCAGCTTTGTGAGAACAGTGTTAACACATGAATCAATTATTGCAAATATCCCAAACTGTAGTCACAGATTCTGCTAACATAGCCAGTCAGTATCATTAGGGCTGCTGATAAAATATTATTGGTCCATTAAAGGGATGGTTCAGAGTAAGTTCACCCTAGGGACCTTTGCACCATGACCTTGAGCCAAACACTCCCCCCGGAAGCTTTTTTCCCTTGGTCGGACATTGAGGAAGTTAGTGCTAGCAGCGGAATGGCTTAGTGCAGGCGCTGTGTAGCTCGTAAATTACGCTGCTAATAATGCACGGAATGGTACCTAACTTCTATAGCAGTACAAATAGGTTCTGTTCTCATAAAACGAGGCATTGGAAGCATTTGTAAGTACACTAGGAGTTTATTTAAATAACATTAACATTTAAATAACATTTTGCCTAATAGCTCCTACTTTCTGTAGATAGCTAGCTAGCCAGCTACAACTGATGAATCGCAGAGCTAGCCTTCCAATCCTCCTCCATTAGTTGTAGCTCCTCATCCGTGTATTCGGGCTCAAATAGGTCAGGGCAACCTTTGAAATCGTCGTCACGTTGGATGTTGATGTAACCTCAAACTGCCATTTTGTTGATCTATTCTTCTGTTTTCCATTTAAATAAACTTCCTGGGTACTTACACACTTTGTAATGCCTCGTTGTATGATTTCAGAACCTATGTGTACTACTGCAGAAGTTTGGTACCATTCGGGCCTCATTAGTGGGGTCATTTACAATACAAACAGTTTGTTCCATTAGAGCCTGCACACAGCCATTCCTCTGATAGCACTAACTCACCCAATGTTAGACCAATGGAGAAAATCGTATGGAGGGGGGGTTGTTTGGCTCGAGATGATAGTGCAAAGGACCCTAGGTCGAACCATCCCTTTTACCTTAGTCAATACACATATGTTATTGTCCAAAAACAACATGTTCATATTTGTGAATTCATCTCACGTGAATAGTTGTTTCATAGCTGATAAACCACGCATGCCTGTGTGTCAACTTGTTATTAAATGTCAAACTGCTTTAACATATGACTATGAATAGATTTAGAGATTGATAATAAGAATATATAAAAAAAACTGCATTACAGTAGCATGTGGCAGTTAATTCCCCTGACAGTTCTAGTTTAGTGGCTTGATAAACAAACAACTTTGTTTATCATGCCACTAAAACCCATCTAATGTTATCAATTCTTCCCGGCCCCAGCCTCTGAGGATATAGGGCATGGGAATGTAATATGTATGTCAGCTGTGCAGTGGTCCGCATAAGCGCTGTTTCACGCTATGTTTGACCCCCGGGCTCGTAGATCAATGCCCTGGCTGACTAAATCCCCCCCCTCTCGCTCTCAGTCTCTCGGGCTGGCCTTGATCCTCATTTCTGCACACCCCACCTCTCTGGTTTGTTTTCACCTCTTTCATCCCTGCTTTTCAACTGATCCTCCTCCCTACCTCTCACCCTTAACCATCCCTCGACCTCTTCATCCCCTCATTGACTTTAAAGTGACTCCCATACCCCTCGCCCTGTCTCCTCTGATTCCTTCCATCCCTCTGAACCAGCTCCCACCTCACCTTACCTCCCCCCACATCTCTTTATCCCCTTTTCCCATCATCCCCCACTCCATCCCCTGATCCATGTCAGTTGAGCCCTGGGGCTCTCCAGCAGGGGTTAGCCCCCTGAAGGATGTTGGTGGCTAAGTGTCTTTAGGGATAGAGGCTAAACAATATCATATCATCTCTCTTTTGAAGTGAGCGTCGTACTTTAGTCCCCCATCTGCATGTTTTTGGACTTATCCATTCTAATCCCTCTGCAACTTAGCAGTTTCCTTTGCTAACCCATTTATCTCTTCCCCGGCTTTTGATTTAGTCTTTGTTTCAAAACGCTCACGGTGAAATGAAAGCACTCAGCTGCTCCACTTCTCCACCTTGCTGCCCGGCTCACCGAGCCGCCACTCAACACACCAAGCTGTTAATAAATCAACCGTCTCACCTGCTCACAGCTGAGAAAAATCTCTGGAGCCAGTGAAGAAATAGACACTGTTCTCCGTGTAAGAACAAAGAACTAAATGTGAAAACAGTACATAAAAACTATGTGCATTGGCATTGCGACACAATATGACTCAACATAAATGCAACAAGATTTCAGATCAGAGCTCTTCTGAAAGAATTGATAAATAAAAAGATCAATAACACCAAATTCAAACTTCAAAAATATTTTGAGATTTACCATCTAAAACTGTAGCCAAGAGATGTTGTATAGGGTGCTGCACAAAAAAGTCAAGATGATTAAAAAGTAGCAATCAAGTTGCTCCAATTAACCTAAAATTCTAATATTTGGAGTCTCAAAATGAAGGTACTTATTTTCTTTATATCTGTAAAGTAATGTTTATTAGCACACTCAAATGTGCATAGATAATCAGCACAGAAACGTATATAAATGTATGTATAAAATAACTAGGTTATTTACTATGTTTATTAACTTCTGCAGTTCTGCTTCTCTGGTGCATATTTGAAAAGCCTCATAAAACATAAAACAGTTCCTCATTACAAAAAGGAAATAAAATATGATAAAAGTAATTTAACAGTCCTCCAATCACTGAACAAACAAATAAAAAGAGACAACTGCTTGTGAACTACACTTTCAGCCTGGATATCATTTGTCACGGCATATATACATACACGGTGCATAATGATACCACATTTGACTCAGTGTTTCCTCTATGTTGATTTTTTATGGGCGGCCTGCCATGGCAAAATGTCTGCCGCCACGGTATCAGAAATATACTGATATACTGCTCAAATAGGCCAATGTAGCCGCGGTCGTCTTTTAAATGATACTGCCGACGTAATGCACCCCCGTTGGCTGCTGCTCACATTGCAACAATTACCAACAAGTAGAACTATTTAGAGGTTATTGGGCCCGTCCAGTTTAACTCCACATACTGTTGTGTTGATGGAGTTTATTGTCAAAACGTTCACTTCCTTACGAGTTAACTATTAAACGAACAGCTCCACCAAAAATGTCACCGCGGGGGGGGGGGGGGGGGGGGGGGGGGGGGGGGGGGGGGGGGGGGGGGGGGGGGGGGTCTGTTCCAATTGGACAACGTTCAACTTGTCAGTTCTGTCAGCTCATCATCCTGATATCAAACATCTGGAAACATTAAAATGGTAAGTGAGACAGTGTAAAATAATATAAATGGGAAATAGCCTATAGATGTATTCATTTGGGTTTCAGTTTCCCTATGAAGAATTTCTTTTCAAATTAATTTTGTAGACCTGTTGCAGATGTTAAGTGCCCTATTCTGAAAAATTACAGTTCTATCACAACGGAAAAATATAGCTCATTGTGTGGGAATAGAGGTGAATAAATAGATGTGTTTGTGTTGCAGCGACGTGTCAGTTCCGTTTCATATGTAAAACATTTGGCGGCTTGTTTGGACAGACCTGCCCCCGCTTCCAAAAAAAAAAAAAAGATCCTACAGGAAAACACCGTGATTGAACACTATATATTGATTAAAGAGAGGTGTTACGAGAGAGCGATAGGGAACTAGTCCATGGTAGCCCCCTTCGCCACCATGGTGACCCTGTTCACTTTTAATTGTGTTTAAAATTAACAATGAAGGAGCAAAAGAGTAGAAGGTAGTTGAGGCCACATTTTTTAAAAAAGTAGTAAAGGCAAGTTGAATACTGGGACACGACAAGAAAATGAATTTACAGTGGATTTTAACTTCATTTTGAAATCATTTATCGCATTCGGATGTATGATTGGTCCACAGAGCCATCTTAAATGCATTTTGTTGAGTTTTAAGAGTTGAAGCAGGAATTCTGGTAAGCAAATTGTATTACCAGGATACTGACTGTGACCTCAATACGCAAGTTTTCTTAAGACAATCATGTCTGCATATGACGGTGAAACTGTTCCCTTGGAAACATATGAGATAATAACAGTGGCATCACACAGATGCCTATATTGAATTTAGGCTTTGGGCTGAGGATGGCAGAGACTGATGAGCTGAATAAGCACAGCCAACAGCAAGCCTGTGTAATCAAATAGTGAGGCCACAGCAGGAGCAGCTGCAGCGGGGCGGGTACCGCCCGACTTGGAGGACAGCATCCGTTTGTCAAAGGTACATTAACATTAAACCACACATGAGTAACAGTGATGCTGTCGCTGCTTTAAGTATCTGAAGCCAACAATTACAATAAGTCCTGGAGTTTGGTTTTAAATGATAAAGTGTACGAAGAACCTCCACGTGAGTTAGCAGTTTTACCAACCATGCATGAGCAAGAAAGAGAAGTTGGGGCGAGGGTTGGGAAAATAACATAGTTATGTAATATTTATGAGCATCACAGTCAGCATAACAGGCTTTTTAGCTAATGAGGCGACTCCACTACTCGTAACTCAAATTTGATGAAAGCGTCTCCCACTTTCTCTTCACATGGAGAATTCTGGGTACCAATCCTTGACAGTCATGTTCAAGGGTTTCTATGCTGCAGTTGACTTAGGGTTTTTTGCAATGGCACTTTATATCAGAGCTTTTACAGATATTAATATCAAAGGGAGTCAGGCCATGGTAAGAAACCCCCTGAGCCTTGTCAGACAAACGCTGGATTTAGTAGAGCGGAGAGGTTGAAGAGGTGCGAAAGTGCTGCAAACAGCTGAACTAAAGTAAAAAGATTAGAACTAGACGACATGGTACAGTGGCTTGTTGGAGAGATACTTTCTTTACGTTGCTGAAACACATTTAGTGCTCAGTTTAGAGGGGTAGCTGGAACACTAATTCCGCTCATAGCGATCCAAAAAAGGAAACAAATTAAAAAGGTACCTGTCTAGCTTGCCATTAAAAGCTCTACAAAGTTAATAAACATTTTCAACTGCAGATTTGAGACTTTTATCCGTAAAGTTTTGTGAAAGTTTAGATGTCAAACTTCGTCACATCAGTGGGCAACAATGTCGGGGTGCAACTTTGCATTAAGCTGCCTACTTAACTATCAAGTTGCATATTACAGCTGTTTATAAGCTATAGTTTTCTTATACATCAAGTCCTCATTATGAATCCATTTCTACCTTTCTTGTATACTGCAGGGTAATTCTGTTAATGTGTATTCATAGTACTTTGAAGCATTGCTACGTTTTAGTTGTAGTTACTCAGAAATTCTTCTTCTGTTAACTGTGTACTTGCTGCACCTTGCACTTTGTTCTGGAAAACATCTGCTCCTCTTCCCGCAGGTTTTTTACATTATTGACATTTTAGAGGAGTTTTACATTATCCAAATAGAACTAACTTGGTCGGTGTGTGTGTGGATCTGGTACTGTAGCTAAAAGAAGTATATGTATCTGTCCGTGTGTCCTGCAAAGAATGTCATCGTGAAATCTCTGCATCTTTGGGTCTTGGAAGTAATCATTTTCATTATCGATCGAGTGTATTGCTTCTTTTTCAGATTTTTTTGGTCGATTAATTGTTAAGTCTAAAAATGTTTAAAATGGCAGTAAATTACATTAAAGCTCACAAGGCATTTACAAGCTGGCATATAAAACAAAAATAATAGTACATCCCTCACACATAAAGCAATTATCAAGAGTCGATGAATAACCGGTAGAGCTGCACTGGTTTGTGGGACAGACTGTTTGCCTCATCTTTTCTTATCTACCTGTGTGTGCGTTGTCTCTGGTTGAGCGACGCCGTGCGACCAGGGCTGTGCTGCAGGCCGTGCTGGTTCCCTAGTCGGGCGGGGCTGGTCATGTAGTCGTTGGGCACCGTGGGCGGCTTCACCGGCTCCAGGGTCTTGTAGGAAGTGTTGCGTCTGCAGCAGGCCGGAGATGGAAAGGCAAATAAATAACAAATCGAGGACAGGAATGATCATAATCATCAGATGATGCTGTGTGCTACAGACTGGATGAGGGTACATCCCAGTTTACTCTTGGAATTAATATCCGATATCTAATATCTGCTGCTGTGCATCAGACGACGATGAACTTCACCAGGGAGTGAGGCCTATCTCACAAGAACAGATAAAAGTTCCCAGACTTATTTTTGGATTAGATCCCCTTTCCTCTGGCTACACTAACACCAGGTTTGTAATATTAAATGTGTATAGGTACCAAAACCATAAAGATACAGCCATCACAGCCACACTGAGTTTAAAAACAACATCCCAGGGCATCCTGTTAGCTCAGTGGGTTGTTGTTCATTGTGTTATTTCATCTTACTCTTTACCAAACATTTATAAAAAAAAAAAATCTAGAAAAAGGAATAACTGACATGTACTTTAACTGCATGTACTTGTATCGCCCCCACAAGAGCCTTGGTTTTTTTCATTCAGTGTTTGATAATTAGAGGATTAGTCGTCCTTTCATGATGACTGAAATGGAATTTTTTACCCGAGCGTGCCGCGCCCTGACATTGGAGGGCTCGGCGGCTTCTGCGTCGGCGGATTGGTCCTCGATAGTGTTCCTCCTCTGATTGACTGATTGTTTCCATGTTGCTGTGATTAGAGGAAAATAAATACTTATTTAACAGCCGGATGACTTCAGACCATTGTGTGATGAAGAAATTAAATGTTATAGGCTGCCCAGATGAAAGACTCCTCAACAACATAGATTTATATTCCAGTTGGTTTATGTTTTGAAGAGTTATGTAATGCCATCCCTGCTGGTGTTTAACTTAGTCACAGGGTGATTGCTGCTGATTTCAGGTTAGAAACCTCTGGGTTGTTTCAACAAGGCTTCTTGCAAAACACTTGTTTCTTAACAAGTGGGTAACTAAAGCGTGGAATTGAACAACACCTGGATTTGCAGTGTTGCAAATAACTGTTGAGTCTTTTTGAAGGAATTAAGGATATAGAGTTTATGCCTTGTCTGGGGAGCCTATAACGATTTTAAATAAAACTACAGGACACGTATGGACTACTACACAAAATGTAAAGTAAATAACAACAGACACAGTTGGTAATTTGACAAGGAGGGTGCTACAGAGCCTCAGACTGTGTTCTGGGCCTAAAGGACTACAAGTATGTTAATGGGAATAACATGGGAATGACAACACTAACATGTTGGGGGGTTTTGCTGTGAAAGGGAGCTGGACGAATCAATAGTACATCATAGTAGAATAGGTCAATATGACAAACCAGACTTACCTTGGCTTTTAGCCACTTATGAAGGCGAAGGGGGGAAAAACACAGCAGAGAGAGACAGAAAGAGAGCATGTCAAAATGGCCATGTCTAAACGGATCAGTCAAGATACAAGCGAGCAAGAGAAAAATGATTCCTTGCTGTATTTACACTGAGTAAACATTTAGCGCGGCCCAGGGCAGGTCAGCGGTTACAAGTCATACTAGCAGAGGAAAACACTGAGACCGTTGCTCCCTTTGCTCACACTACTGTACAGTGCCACACCCTGTGTCCCAATCAGGCTGCAAGGAGCTCACAGGGATCTGATAGCAGAGCAATTGTAAACAAGGCAGTTTTATCATACCAGTGTGTCTGAAATTGAAAAATGTATCTTTGTACGTCAAAGCGTAATAAGGATTTTTAAGTCTACTGAGCATCTGTGTGTTCATTTGATTCATTTCATTTTGTTTGGACTTAAAAAAACTCTGATTATCACGTTACTGGCAGCGATAAAAAAAAAAAAAAAAACTTTGTACTTGTGGGGAATGATGTTAAAGAGAATATAAAGCCAACATAGCAGTGGGGTTTGACAACTGCAGAGTCAAGTGGCTCATCTATAATGCAGCTTCCCCAGTGGCCATGCAGAAAGCATTGTAGCTTCACAGGACCACGAGAGAAAGAGAGAAGATGAAACCCAAAAGCAAAGTTTTTATTTTTTTTACAAAAAACGCAGCTGTTAATGCTTATTTCACATTTAACTTTTACCTTCCCAGGGTTATCAGAGCTAGACAAGATTCAATTTACAATCTAAGTCATGTTAGGAATGCAAAGGCCTACTACTGCCTTCCCTCATCTTCCTGGCTAATGCCACATCTCTGTTTTATTACTCAAAACAGACTGTCAGTGGGAAATTGCTTTAGTTCCGTCCAAGTTAAATTATGGGGCAGACAGGTTCAGATTAAGGTCAGTATCAATCCCTATAAAGGCTTGCCATGTCGAGCTGGAGTAAAAATCTAGAGCAATGCGGTCTGCAAGAGGGTTAGGGTCAATGCTCAGTATACAGGACACAAACACCTCCGGAGGTTAGAGTTGTCGCCATGGATACATCCCAAAATATATAGTCCAAAGATGAGAAACATGTCCTGGTGAACTGTTCTTACTAATGTCGTCATGGTGGCTAATGTGTAATTGTTTTGTCTTTAAAAGCTACAAAACAGCTCTTAATTAAATATTTCAAACTCGTAAACAGGTTCATTAATCAGCTGCAAGATGAAAAATTATAAACCTTATCTTCAAATCAATCACTGTTTGATACTATTTATGGTTGGCATTTTTTCAGCAACTGTTAAATGTATTTGCATTCTGTATTTGGCGCTCTATTTATTGTTTTTGTATAGTAAATTGTTGGGGTCCGCCATCCCCACGCCGGACTGACATTGCCAATAGCACTAAAATATCAGAATTCCTCAACACCCAAACTCGCCCCTTAAACTAATCTTGTAAACTCATAAGTGACACAGAGCAAAATATCAAAAGGACTTCAAAAGGAAATCTGACTTCAAATCCCTTGTATCATCCCAACTGACTAGATTAAACATCAGCTGACTGGAAGAATAAATCTCGTCTTTCAAATTAAAGCTAGAAAGCATCACGTCACCGCGAGGATGCCTTGCGATGCAGGAACACCGTGATCCGTCAGCTGTGAGAGTCCACTTATTATCAATATGATTTTCAGAGAAAAATCACATTATCCGCCAGATGAATTTCACCTTCCATCTTTCTGAAAATTCCTCTTTATTGCTTGTTTGGATCCGAGAACAGCTTCCATTAAATACTGTATGTGAGCGCTACATTATGTCTCTTCTCTGACTTACAGTTCGTGCTTTAGTGTTTAACTTGACAAACTGTGTGTGAGGCCATAAAACCAATTCAACATTTAGGCCAATGCAAACACTCAGCCACATACAGTACAGTATAGCAGGAGTGACAGTTAACGGGAAGCAATAGACATGATTTAAACCCCCATTCATATATTGATTCTGGTCAGTAAGTAAACCATGGCTATAGATATTCCATACAAGCCGGGAATCTGACAGCAGCGATCACGGGATACTATGTCAATTAATATGGAGTATTGATGTAAAATATTGATTGGGTCTTCGGGCTGTGACATGCATAGATGAAAGGTGGTGAGTGATGTATGACTGGCTGCAGGAGCACAGAGCAGTGCATGCATGCATGCGTGGTTGCGTAAATGCAGCATTCATGATATTTTAAAAGGAGAAAATGAGTAATATGATATGCAGTGTTCTTTCAATCGCTACTCTTTGTAAATTTCTAAATATGTTGAAATCTCGCTTAAAAAAGAAATAGTTTTTGTGGGTAATAAAACAATGCCTTCATACACTTTTAAGTGCATTATGTCCAAATTAAAGCAGTGAAGAAAAAAGGTCTCTGTTGTGGGAAAAGACCCAAATAAAATCTTTCACTCCCGATTAGGCATCACACCCTTCCACCGTGACGGACGGATCCAACGTAACTCCCTACGCAGTAAATTGAGAGTGACACGATGGCTTTTATCCTGCCTTATCAATGCTTGTTACGCTACGGGAGGGTAATGGTGGGCCTCTAATCCAATCTGTCTGAAAGCTGCAATAGATTGCCTGATTGATGGTGCAGAGGCGGGTGGAGAGTCATCAGGAAATTATGTCATTACCGCCACTGTCAGGACAACCCAGTGACCCCTAAAGAGGGCCCTAATGGCAGAGAGGGAGTGAAAATGTCACACTTGGATCATAAGAGTTTATCACATCCAAATCAGCTTCTCTCCTGCCTGCCAGATTATACTGACATGAGAATAAACTACAAATCTAATTGTAACAACATCATTCCTCCGCAAAGGTTTAGAGAAACTGGAGAACGAGATTATGAGGGCGCTCCGAGGCCTAAGTGCCTTTTAAAACATCTCACAAATTTGTCCTGCGCTTGTCGTTTTCACAGCGCTCTAAGAACAGAGTGGTTTTCTGAAAGCTACATGATGTAATCACTTTTTTAGTTCATCTCCAGCCACAACCCGTTCCCACCAACCCACACAGTAACATATTCCTGTAGGGTCAGAAGGGGTGCTTTCTGAAGATGAAAGAGAAAACACAAGAGGAAGAGTGCGAGCCAGAAAACGAGTCAAAGTGGGAGAGAGACGAGAGGTAGGGAGATAGGAATATACCTCTGGCAAGAAAGAGAGGGAGGGGGAAGGGATGAAAATTAGATATAAAGGAAGAACAAAAGCAGAAAAACTAATGGACTGTGCATGTAGAGAAATCTGATCTGAGAGCAGATCTGAAGTAGAGAAAGAAAAAAAACTAAACACACAGAAAATCAGGAAAAGTGGGCTCACCTTAACGCCATGGCCAACGTCATCCAGTACAGTGTAGTCAACAGGCTTCCTGATGTACCTGACAGGCCGCTCCATGTTAGCTGGCGCTATGATCTTATGGGTCCTCGACGTGTTCTTGTTGGTGGTCAGGATCCCGATCTCCCGCCTGGCCACCTTCTCTTTATGGATGTCCACCGTCTGTAATTGACACGAGACAGAAAAAGGGGATGTGAGCGATGCCCCAGCGGAAACCCCAGAGACGTACGGTACTCCAAGAACCCCTGGGATTAAATGAACTCGTCATACAGCGGCTTAAGGAGGTTCAATGAAATCCTGAGGCTGTGCTTTTCATCACTGTGGTCGTAAACTTTTGACAACAGCCAGCCATTGCACACTAACAAAATTGATTGTGGTAGAGGCAGGGCCCTGAACACCATAATGGCCGAAGCACGTGCATCTCAACATTTCGGACTTTAAAAAATGAATTGATGACAATGAGTTCACTGACGCCCGAATCTAGTTGTTAAAGACTATTATTCGGAAAATGATAAGGCCTGATCAGTTAGAATTAAAAGTGTTGTGACGAAGTGATGAAATGTGGCTGAAGTGACGCAATTAAAAGAAGACTGCATTCCTATTTTAGAGGAATAAGATCAAGTCAAGGCCCACAGATTTCTATTATCAGAGAAAACGTCTCTTTCATCTCCTTTTTTGCAAAATGCTTGGGCCAAAAGGCCATGCATAATTTAGGCTCCTTGGGACGTAGAGTGTTTTTCTACTGACATTGCACAAATGTTCCATTAATTAGCCAGTCCCCTTTATAAAGACTATTTACTTTAAAGATGCACAAGGAAACGTTGCACACTGCTGGATCCAAATGACAAAAATAACAAAGCTGAACGTAGGCTTCCCTTTTTTAGATACCCTGCACGGTGCGTGTTTGCAGACAGTGTTTAACAAGTACTGTATTAGGGCTTAAATGAGGCAAAAGGGCTAAGGTTTGTTTTAATCTGGCTTTCCCAAAATACTGGATCACTGTTGGTTAAAGACTTCTTTAAAGCTTTGTGTTGCCAAAATTGGGCCATTTGCCATTTACACTTTCATTTTTGCACACAGTTAAATCCATGTCATCCAAACGGATAAATGTGTATTTTTCCAAAACATATTACCAAACAGTTTTAAATACTGGACAGCCAAAGAGGGAAAGCCTTGGAGTAGGTCAGATTGATTACCATACAAAAGCAAGTTTTTGAGTCCATGAGTGATATTGATATTTGGGAGTTTAAAAAGTATGCTAATGAAATGTTATGTTGTACATAATTTAAAAAAAACAATCAATCTTGATACAGATCCTTGTGTGTGGCTACATACTGAGCTAAACATTTTGCAATGTCAAAAATAAACCTGTTAGTGCTTCCTGTTGGCCCGGTTTCTCTACCTCAAACCTAGTTTAACATTTCTGTTTTTGTTTACTAGACCCTAGTCTCGCTTAGACCTTCCCCCAGTGTGCTGTGGAGGAGGGTCTGGCGAGTTGTCTTGGGCATTGCTTATCGCTGTATCGCGGGGAAGGAACATGTTTTGGTACGTGGAAAATATGTACCTTCAAATGTTGTTTTAACCATGCGACAGAAAACTCAGACTGGACAGATAGTCTAGGTAGCTGCCTGGATTTACCCTGCAGAGATCTGAGGAGCAGTTAACCATAGTCCTCATAAATCCACCGAGGTTTAAAATGAAGGAAGAAAGAAGGAAAAGGAAGCTTATGGCAATGGATATCTGGCCTAAACGAGCGAAATCCGTCAAGGACACAGACTGACTATATACCAATACCAAAACTTTGATTTATCAGTCTAGCTCTACAGCAAACTAGTGTTTTCATTATGGTTTGATCTGATGGTTATTTCCTCACTAAATGCTTTAACCGTTTGGTGTTTTAAGTGGGTTTTGTCTAGCCAACAACCTAGCGCTATTCAATCCACACTGAGAAACAGAGAAATGCAGCAATTTGCTAAAAAAAAAAAAAAAAAAAAAAAAAGGATTAGTAGATTATTAAAGTAGTTGGCAACTAATTTTTGGGAGTCAACTGCCATCAAGGAGACAAATCAACTATCTTTTCAAACACCACTGTCAAATCTCCTACAGATCTTACTACCATCACACACCACTGCATTTCCATTCCCTGCTCTGCCTCCACACTACCCTCAAGCTGAGGAGTCCAGGAGCAGCTGCCCTTCCCTCTGAGAGATGAAAGGCTGCAATGTCTGCTGAGGGCAGACCAGTAAAACGATGGTCTTTCACAAGGGGGGGGGGGTGTGGGTTCAGCAACCAGCGCCAACAGAGGATTCTTTTCATGCCACAGTGATCTGGAGCCAGACTGAGCTCCGTCCTTGTTCCACTGTTTAGCCTTCAAGTATCACCCATCCCAGAGTTGAGGCAATCAAAAACACTGCTGGACTTATGTGTAGTCCAGTACAGTGCAGTCATCTCTGGAGAATATCAAGTCTAATTTTAAACCTGTGAGAGCTGACAAGCTCTCGGGCAAAATGATGCAAAGCAGGTTTCACATCTCACAGGACACACAAGGATTAAAGAAATTGGATAATTTAAAATGACAGAAAAAAATGAGGAATTAATAATTCATCATGCAAAGTTGCTTATACATAATTGCTCCCACAGAGACTTCCCATACAAAGGGGAAACATCCGTTCTGTTCCTGTTTTGTCCGTTTGAATCAAGAGGGATGACAGAGCTTTGACTACAGTCATCTTTTCTAACCTCAGTTAGGCCTCCAGAACACATGAGGCTCTTAAATAAAATAAAAAAGGAACTGCGGTGACAAAGTGTTCCCAATGAGGCAAACAAACCAAAGCACAAATATTCAATTTTAGCAGCACTGCAAACTCCAGATTTGAGCTGATAATTGGACTCCACAGCTCAGAGATAATGCCAAAATTTCAAACAGTCATAAATTGTGATTGTCTGGATGCAGCTGTGCCAAAATCGAATCAGTCTTTTGAGCTTCCATTTAAAGGGGAGTGATGGGGTACAGTGATTGGCTAAAATGGACCCAGGCAGAAGACAAGGAGACAAGAGAAAAGGAGGAATAGCTCAGTCATTCTAGGTTTGGTTTTACTCACAAAACAAAGATTTAAGCTTATTTCACCTCACTGTGACCCCAAAACACAACCTCTCAAAGAGACCTCGTAAAGACATGTGACTTTGTTTTCGTAAGATAAAAAGGAGGAAGTGGTTTTTAGCCTAAAAACACAAAAATTGGGAAAGTTCCACTTTCCACCAAAACCACCGAAAGAAATTCCGCTTAAAAGAATTGTGTTGTAAAAATAATTTCGCTATATTGGGAGGCATCTGGTCTTGGCTGCACACTCTCTTCTCATCAGAGAGCAACGTGTGGACAAACATCATCGCGGCCGACACAGGGGGGAAGTGAGAAGGTGACGTAGTGAGTGAGCTAATCTCCTTCCTGTATGCTGTGAAAATAGCCCGGCTGTAACAGTGCAGGCTGATGATACAAGGGTTCTCACAAGGGTGTATTTGAAACAGCAGCGAGCGGTTGCACCCTTTCGAAAACGCCCTGCTAATCCAATGAGCGGCGCCCTAAAGAACGTTACACGGTTTTGACCAAAAGTGCCAAAGCTCCAAGTAGAAAGGGGTATTCTGGCTTGAATCCTTTGGACTGACCCAGCCGGGTGCTCAAACAGCTACTTAATAGTCGGTCTTTTACCTCGACTGCTTCCTCTAACTTTCTAACTGGCACTAAAGGTGTTTACTTGATCCCAATGGTCCATCTGTTAGGTGGAAAGAGACTGAACTCATGTTGCCGAACTGAAAGGTGGATGATTCACATGTGTTTTCAACTACTGTCTCCCATGTGTTGGAGGCCTGTGGGTGTCTTTCCCAGAACACTTAGCAGTTTTGGCTCTGGGGTTCAGCTTCTCCATCAGCTACATGCTTTTAGGATTTAAAAAGAACCTCCTCCTGCTGCTTTCACTTCTCTTTTTACTCATCGTCAACTCTTCCTTCCACTCAATTCTTCTTCTGCATCCTGTTAAGCTTTTTCACTGTCCCTCTATTTCCACCCAATTCTTGCCACACCCACAGATGAGTCAGCCACCTATATGACTAGTGTGAGGATGTAGGTCATACATTGGAGCTGCTGCCAGCACCGTCGTCGTCATCCACACGGTCTAGCCAGACAGAAAAACTAAATCCACTCGAGATCACTTTGGACTGAAAGATTTCTTCCCATTTTGGGATGTGAGTGACTCAGCGCAGCAGTTGCCACAATGCGAGATTCTTGTTGTGTTGTTAGTAGCAACAAGTGCCTAAATATTTGTGATTTATTTATTTTTTGTATCCTTATTGTTGCCATTTTGGTTACGGCTGCACTTGTAAAGCGTGCAGCACCAAAATAGTACGCAGGGTCAGGTATACAAAAAAATGAAATGGTGTGTTAATGGTAACACAATGATGACGTTTGCACACCCAAAGATCTAATGATATGAACCAACCTGGAATCACTTGTTGGATACCAAACAGATAATGGCAAAACATCTAGTGTTGTAAAATACAGCTAATTCCTCTGCTGAACATCCCAAATTCATGAATTGGCTTGTTTGTATTTGCCTATAGATTTAGTAAAGGATGAAATGTCCATTCTGTCTGACTGGAAGAAGCATTTCAGAAGTGGGAATCCAGAACGAGGCCACACTGACTAAACAACGTTGGAAATGGAGCACATTTCAGGTTACGTAATATGAACTCTATAGGACTTTGATATCTATGCAGTAATATTAACTGTATTGTAACAACATCTGTTGCTTGTTCTTTGGAGAGAGACAATCGGGGGACAAAAGATCCAGTTGTGCATGACACTTTAGCACTAGAACTGCAAGACAGATTGGTATAAAATTGGGATCTTGATTCCCCCTGTTTGCGATTTCATTTTTAAATAACTTGGATTTTTTGTTGATTTAATCATTTAAAAAATTTTTAATGACTTTGGCTCTCATTTAGTTTGACGAGCCGACTGCATCCCAAACGCTACTACTTTCTTCTAAGAGTATATAATGTTTTCAGGTTTTTCTGCTGTCCCTCTCACTTAACTTTGATTTTTTTTTTTTTATATCTGGACATTCACAAGAATGTACTTTTATTTAGGTGTGGACAATATGGTGAAATACATTGTGACATGACAGATATTATAGCATAAATAATATTTTAGTATCAATGACTGGCCAGGTTTTTGATTTGCTGGGCTAGCCAAATACTTACAATCCTGTCTGGTTATGTTATTAACAATCTGTTTTCCAGAAAAGAATACGTCATCAGTAAATATTGAAAGCATGATAGAAATGACGGATACCAATGATAGTGGATTTCATACAAGTTGCCATTCCTTCCTTTTGTTATGTCTCTCTGGGTGAAGTTCAACATTTAAGTAGCTTGGCAAAAGATATGTAAACAGGAAAGAGACATCTAAAAAGTCTGTTTGTAGTCTAGTTCTTCCATAACTGCCAGGTGTCTACCTTCCTCCATTGTGTATTGGTCTCTGTGTGATTGTTTGACTGAAAGCCAAATCAGATGTCATTAAGATAAGAGTGTAGGCGATTTCTTTTCATTAACAAAGGTTTTGTATCCAGCAGCTTTTCAGATTTGTAATAGTGAAAGTTAAATCTGAACAAGTAAAATTTGATTATTCGCCACTATTTGACACAGCCTCACTCCCTCATGCTGATTCACACTGCTCAGACCAGGGAGAGAGTCAGTCGGCTTTTAGAAAACAGGTCACACATTGACAGAATGCATCCACACACTATCAGCAAAAGGTTTATACATCTCTCAGGCTGGTGGAACAACCATTCAAAAAAAACCAGGAATGGAATTTAGAAGCCTTACGCAAACGTAACTTGACAACTTCCCACCAGACAAACACACACTGTTTTGGAGGATGAGGTAACAAGAGACTAAGGAAAAACGTGTGTAGACTTTGATATGGAATTGAGACAACCAGTTTCACTTCAACACATGCTGGAAAGATGGAAAAAAAAAACATCCTTATCAGCGATTTGGCATACTGGCCACGGGATGATATCCTCAAGAAAATGCCAGCTATTCACAAACACACGGACAAACAAAAAGTGCTGCACAACGTGTACTGTGGCCGTGGTAGGGAGCTTCCACACACCATGGAGGAAAGCCTGCTACTAGACAAACACACCCTACATACCAATGTGTCTGTGTGTATGTGTGGCTAGCCAGACCAAACGTGCCAGTGGTTAATGACAGAGTATTGTTGCAGCAAACTGGCAGCGAGGCATCTTGGTCCTGCTTGACAGACAGGTCAAGTCAGACAAGTGAGTCAAGTCAGTCAGACACACAAACACAGACACACATCCACACAGACTGGACTATTTTTTACTGCCGTGTAATATCATGAACCACAACTCCACATAATTATGAAATAAGACATGCCACAAGTTCTTATTAAAGGCCATTCCTGATTGAAAGCTTCTTAACAGAAATCCAGGAATTGGAATTCCTTGTTCTGTGGGATTACGAAGAGATAATAACTATGACGCACACATCTGTTAAACACATTTAAACCCCAGTTTCAGACATACTATGCAAGAGGATTTACAATTACTGGAGCTTCTAACAGGTGAAGACAGCATAATGAGGACATGAATGTCTCTTTTCCTGTTTTTCCCCTTTAGGAAACAAAGTTGACTCTTACGCGGCAAAGCCCCGCTGCACGCTCGCATTCTTACCCACATTCACCTAGACAGCAGATCTGAACAATTTGTAATGCTCAATGTGTTTCAGCAGCTATTTATTATATGATGAAGTGTTGCATGTGCTAAAGAGTGCTTATTTTCTGCTGCGCCCACTTTCTCACAACCTGCCTGGTCGACTTCTAATACAGTCATTCTCTTCCTTTTTTTTTTTTTTAAATGGCTGTCTCAGGTTGCTTTTGTGGAATCTGGAAAACATAAACACCAGAGCTTGGAGATGTGATAATTCTGCTGTATCGTTAAGACAGCTTGTGGTGACGCTACACCCCTATTGGTGAAGAAATGAATGAGTTCTAACTGTATGACTGTTAAAGCTAAGGGGAAAAAAGTCTGTAGAGTATCCAAAACTGTCATGTACCAATGGAAGTTTGCCTGGTCAGATACTTTATGTAGTCATGTTAACATTTCTTTTGGTCAAACATTTACTTTGCCAATTACTTACTGTACTTCATTTAGACCCTGTTAACGCACAGAAGACCTTTGTTTGGGCAACATTAAAGAAGAACTTCGTTCCTACACTATGGTTTAGTTTTGGAACAGTGGTGGAAATGTAACTAAGTACATTTACTCAAGTATTGTACTCAAGTACAAATTTGAGGTACTTGTACTTTACCTAAGTCTTTTCTTTTCATGCCACTTGCTACTCCGCTACATTTCAGAGGGAAATGTTGTACTTTTTACTCCACTACATTCATCTGACAGCTTTAGTTACTAGTTATTTAACAACTTGAGATTTTTGTACACAAAACACATGTAGTTTATTCGTTATAAATTTGCTTGTTTGAAAGCCATGATGTCTCTCTCATGGATGGACCAAATTCTCAGGGTGGGCGAAGCACAGAAAGGGGCGGTTAACTTGCCCCTTATGACCTCATAAGGAGCAAGAGTCCAGATCGGTCCATTTGAGCTTTCATTTTCTCAAAAGGCAGAGCAGGATGACCAGGGCTCGGTTTACACCTATCACCATTTCTTACCACTGGGGGACCATAGGCAGGCTGGGGGAACGCATTTTCATGTTAAAAAAACACCAACTCATAAAGTGACATTTTCATGCCATGGGACCTTTACGTAAAGGATCTGAAAACGATTCCACCACTGGTTTGTATATAACGTGTTAAGGCTTGTGTGCAATCAATACAAAATGTCAGACTGGTCCTTTAAACATTTAACAAGTGTGGTTGCTGTGTTCAAAATTCCTCAAAGTAAAATGTCAAACCACTGTTTTGGGATCTGTACAAAACCAATCAGCTATCTTTCAGCTTCCGTATTTGTAACAGGAATATACAATCCAAAGCCCAGCCCTACATCCATATGCATGGAGTGGCTTGAAATTGTGAAAGTATTCAATATTTCCCAAAAATAAATAAATCTTTTTCTTCTTTGATGTCAATCATCTCATGACCCCTCAGGTTAATCTTGTGACCTACTGGAGAGCCCAACCCACTGAAACCCCCTCTCTAGGGCGTCTTGTCGTAGATTTGAAACTTCCAGCCGCATGCTCTGCTTCTTGAGCTCCCAGTCTTCTGCTTCTCACCGTGCCCGGCCTCATCTGTAGGAGCAGTGCAATCCAACACTCCCAACTCTCCGCTGAGCCAAAACGGCTGTTGAAGCAGAGCAAATGCCCCTTTGCCTAGTCTGTTTTTCAGCTTGATTTAGCTGGCACATCTGAAGCCGTCATCTGTGGAGTCAAAGCAGTTGTCCAAAGGCCCTTCGGTGGGGCTGCAACACAGAGCATGACGGAACTTTCATCCACACTCTGAGCCAAAATGGGAGGTCAAACACCCCATGTGGAGTTCTCAGTTTGGCAGCTTCTTGTTAAACATCCCTCAAAAACTAGATTCCTCTGGTAAATCTAACAACCCATGTGTGGTATGATGGGAGGCAAGAGTGGAGTTTTGTGAGGATTGTAAGTGTGAAACTTTGAAAGAATTGTTTGTCCCAGCAGAGGGGGGGGGGGGGGGGGGGGGGGGGGGGGGAACAGGATAGCACGCCAAGGTCGACGCTTTGTTTGCTACCACAGCACATATGGAACACCGCGGCTGACTTGTGCCAATCTAACTTTTGGGCTGCGGCCAAACAGCACTCTGACTGAGCTCTGAAGTTTACATACTAGCTCAGAGCGAGCCTACATAACACCCAGACTTTGAGCCAGACTACAAACGAGATAACACTAGTAGTGGATCTTAGCAACAGATTTTGTCTTCTGTATGGGGCTATGAGTATTTCCTAATCAGCCTTATTTATTTGATGCTGTCAAAAATTGCCTACAGAAGTTCGTATACAGGGAGGAACTCCAAAAAACAGAGGTGTAATGATTAGAAGTAATTGCAGAGGGTTGTTAAGTGGGAGACAATGCCCTGGTAATGATGATGAGAGGGTGGAGAAGGAAGAGCAGGAGAGGAAGCGACCGCAGAGCAGAGAAGCTGATGATTCACTGAACAACATCAGGCACCAGTCATTGCACATTTAACTTCTATTCAAGCAGGACAGAGTCATGATAGCCGTGCATGAGCAAGTCACACAGAAACACACTTTACAGGAAGCAACTGCAGCTGGTTTGTTTTGTGTGTTTAAGCAATTACTTTTTTAACGCTAGATTTTTTTAACGCTTTTTAGTCTAGAAATGCCCATTGCAAGTTGACAGAACTGAATATGTCATCTTGCAATTGCTTATTATCAACAACAACAAAAAAGTCAAATTAAAAAACAACAACCCATAAATCAATAATCAAAAACAATCTACCTTGAATTCAGGTAATATTACAATACATTATATAGTAATATTACTGGATTTCTGAAATTATTTTTGGATGATTTTCTAATCCAAAATAATTCAAGACACCCTGAATCTAAACTTGCCTCATGCCAATATCTAACCCATGTCTTTAATCTCAAATAACCCCTGCCCAGTGGCAATGGACCACACAAAGATTCGTACACTCATCACTATAATCCAGTGAAAGGAGAGAGAGGCCTGTAGACTAAGTGCAAATATCCAAGAGTGGAAAAGAAAAGAAAGACAAACTGCACTTCACAACCAAGCAAATGGAGAGGCAGGAGAGTCAAATATAGTCAACTTTTTAAATGAGTTATTCACAATCACATCCATAAATCCATAAGTTTTATCTCCATGTTGTCAACGGCTTTTTTTAGATAAGCATACTGACATTTTAAACTCGATTGATTTACACTGAATGGTCAAATTTGTTGATATAACAGCGGTTTAATTTACAATTTTGATAAATATGCCCTTACTAAAAAAAGGCTTGATTTCTTGCCCTTGATACATTGATGGTGTGCTTGCCCTAAAATACATGTTTGGATTTTATTTTATAGTGTTTTATTAGTATTATTTGTTTTGGCTTATTATGTTCCATAGAACAATTTCAAAGAATTACCTAAGTCTTTATTTAAAGCTCAGCGTGTGTGTGGGTGTTAATGCATCACTGGCTAATTTGATGTCCCAGGTCTTAATGCCCAATTTGTCAGAAATGATTTTATCTTTGTTCTGTGCTTGTATGTACTCATTAAGACATTCATGCACTGAGGATGTAACTGTATAATATGGCATAAGCTGTTGCTGCTGGAGCTAAAGATGCTGCTAATAATGGGAAGATGCAGCCCTACTTTTATTCCTCATAAGGGTAAATGTACTGTCAGTTTGTTTTCCTTCCAGGTCTGCTAAACATATTGTTAAGTGTTTCAAACAGCGCCCTCTGTATTGTGTGTCATACTGAACTGTGATCTAGATGTATTGTCATACCCTAGCATACACAAAGCAACAATATGGGTTTCTATTGTTGTACCTACCCTTCTCCCTGTTATTCTGAACTTCCTTCTTTTTAAGTGGACCTAAGTTTCTCCTAATAAAGTTGTTTCCTGCCATTGTTAAGTCTCATTCTCCTCTAACACTTCTCACAAAACTACAGTAAGAATTTCCATGACAGGTGTACTTATTTCTTCTTTTTTATGGCAACAATGACAATTTAAGAAACTTTCAAATACAGCTCACGTGTAGCTGCATGCCTCTGGTTTGATTTTATGAAACTAAATTGATGTGGTGCAGATCAAATTTGAGGGAAAATCTACTCTACTAAACTTCAGATCTGTGTCAAGGATGAAAAACATCATAATCAGTACAGCGGAGCTGCAGCTTGAACATAGGCTTTATGTCCTAACACACACACTATTCTCCCTCTCTTCCCTTTCTATTTGGGTATCACAGAGAGGTTCTCAATGGGAGGCATTTTCTTCCGCCGGACAGACAAAGCGCTCCCTGTTCACAGCCTCTTAGCAGCCACTTCACACGCAGCACAAGGTGGAAGCCCTATGAGTTACTCTATATTCTCATCAGCACACCCACGCACGCACGCACGCACGCACGCACCCAAGCACGCAAGCACGCCCGCATGCAAACTTTGTTTTGGACTGTTAGTTCAGTTAAAACTAGCCATGTAATGTCACATGGGCTCTAGGAAAACACTTTATGGATCAAAAAAAGGAATTTCACAAATGAATTAATAATTGTTTGCAGCCTTACACTTGATTAAATGCATTCAACACATGGTCATTTTCTTAAATTAAAGTTGTTCAATTGCAAAAGAGTTTGAAAAGATGAAAATCTCTCTTTTGACTTGCAACTGGACCGAATAGAGGATCTTATTTGTTCCTTTTTCCCTCCTTTAAAAAGAGACTCTTAGTGCCTCACGGCACATGCAGAACACAAGACAGGAAGTACAGTACAATACACTTGGCATCAACCTCAGAGGGAGGGCAGTTCCAGTCGGAGAGATGCCACCGCTAAGCAGACACACCCTGACCAGAGTGAACCTCTTGTAACTGAAGGCCAACTGAAGGAAACGGCCCTGACGCCAGGCAAGGTCTCACCACACAGAGACTGACATGTTAATGTAAGAGAACCTCGTCTTAAGGCATCCCAGCTTCAGGCATGGATGGGTACAAGCTCAAGATACAGAACGATTGATGGGAAGACTGTGGACATAAGTAAAAAGGGCTGGTATGATTACCGGTAAGTACAGCCTCGTAAATCCTGCGGTGTGTTTATTATCGGTGTCTCGAGGATAATGGAGTCATGCTCATACTTCATTGGTATTCACCTGAGAAAAAGTTGCTTTCCTTGCCTTTCCACTGTTAAAACATTATATATCATCCAAGCTGCAGACTTATCTCTCCATTCCCCTTTCAGCAGAACGCAACACCGGCATCGAGGGCCACTGCAGATCTCCTATCCATGCCATGGGCAACACGATAATGATTCACCTCTGAACCGGACCGTGGAGAGCAATAACACACCCACTGCCTGCAGAGCTGACAGCCCCGTCTCTTTATTATTAAAACAGAGATACGCCTCTTTACGTCAAACACATTAGGACCTCTTCTTTTGCCAACCAGAAAATACCAACTCCATAAAGTAGGAATTCTGTCTTTTGGGGTTATTAAAGCAAAACTGATAAATCGTTCACTTTTCTCAGGGACAATTTATGTAAATGGCTGTAGCTTATTATTCTTGTAGCTACGCTGACTATGAGCTGGAAGTAAAGTTAGTTTGTTGTTTAACTTTTCTTTGTCTGCATTTCTTGAGACAAAAACAAGAAACCCAAACAAAGGTTAAAACATTTAGTTACCGAGCAGAAGTTTATCTTCGCCATGGCTACACAAAGTAGACAAGCATGGGGAGAAATATAGCACAGGAAGTAGGGCTGCACAATTAATCGAATTTTAATCACGATCACGATTTTGACTTTCCATGATCAAATTTGCGTGATTGAGCGATTTTTTTTTTAAGTGTCATTTCATAGAACGCTGAGTTTTTTTGCAAAGCCAATCTACCGCTCCGTAAACCCTGTCTGCTCATAAGCCAGTTAAAGTAGTTCCCTGCACCCCGTGCAGCTTAGTTTCTAGATGTAGACAGTCACAGAGGACTGTTTATACCGATATGGTTTCATTTTGCGTTACATGATCCATTACTTCTGTAAAGCCGTGCCTGTGTTGGATCTCTCGTCTACTCTCCGGCAGCCCGGCCACACAGCGCCGGTCCACACTTCTGACATTTGTCTACAGTTTTACAGTTTAATTTTTAAAATGTTTTAACACCGCTGTATATTGTTAAGTATGAGGGGTAAACCTGTATTTTTACCAGTGTTGCCGCCGGTAACTCTGCTATCGCGGCCGCCACGGCGAAGTACACAGAAGAAGTTATTGAATGCAACTAACTTCAGTTGGTAGAGTAACAGCGTGTGAGACGGAGCTGCTGGACCTGGACCAGAGATGTGACCCATGGCCAGAATATCATAGTTCATAAAAATGCAGCGCAGTGACGATATCATTTCATAACCACAACGTGTGAATCCGCCATTCAACCCGTGCTGGACCCGTTCATAATGATCAGTCGTCTCTCTGTGAGTAGCGTCCATCACACTCCCTCTCGCAGTTATAAATAGCCTATGTAACAATAAAATTAGTTTTGGTTAAAATAAACAAATAATAATGAGAATAATCGTGATCAAAATTTTGATCAAGATAATCGTGATTATCATTTTGGCCATAATCGTGCAGCCCTAACAGGAAGGGTGGAATTTCCCAAGCACAAGACAAGAGACAGTGACGAGCCCTTGCAATGAGGACAGAAGTCAAACATTGGAAGCTATGCCTGTCCAACTGTCTTTCATATGCTTTTCCGACAGGCCCGTGGGGTTGTCATGGTGACCAAGGAAGGCAGTGACCTTGGTATTGGCTGAATGCTATTTGTCTGGATATTGACTTAAAACCTGGAGGAGTGTAACTCCACACACACACACACGCACACGCAAGTTCTCTTTCCTTCCATTAGACTGAAAAGTCTGACCTTCAGTGTATCCTGAAAGAATTTGTGGTGCTCTTAGCAAAAGCACTGACAGAGGAAAAACACAGATAGCGGACATTGGAAAGACAAAACTAAAAAGGATCTACTCCTTTCCTACATCACAGATCATTCCATTGCAGCACGGAGAATGTTCTTAACAAGAAACAACCAGGTTCTCATTTATAACAATCATTCTCTATGTTGGGACTCAACCATGAGTGTGTTATACGTATGTGTTCCGGGTTAGGTGAATGCCAACCACTTCTAATCTACGAGATGCCACCTGGCTGGAGCTCTTTGTTTGATTTGTCTAAGCTCTTAATGCTTTCATTGGATGAACGGCTGGATTTACCTGCACACGGCAGAATCCTCATGCTATAGGTTAGGAAAGAAAAACGCTGATGACGTCTACAAAGCTGAGGTAAATCAATTGAGAAATTGTTGATATCAGACAAGAATGTCTGTTTTTGGTTGATTAAACAGCTGACATAACATAATATCTCATCACAAGAATTAAAAAAATATTTAAAAATCAAATACTGCCAAAAAACTAAAAAGAAATCGATTTGAAGCATTAACCCACAATGACCTAATGCAACCATGTATCAGAGGGATAGACACCAGGGTATAAAGACCACAGCAAAATCTCTGATAGTTGATAAAGTATATCAGCATATCATATTCACCTTCAAACACCTAACATCTCGTTGGTCAAAATGATTTTTATTGCCAATCATTTTATTGTCAATATTTTTTTGTCAAATAAGCCATAGGATGAACTAAATTAATTAACCTTTTGTTTACTAAATAATCAAATAGAAATGTTATTTATTCATGTCATTGACACAAAAAAAGAATGCATTAAGGGCTATATGTAGAAAAATATGATATGTTACTACTTGCTACAAGACAGATATATTATATCCCTATATGTGTTAGGGCTGCTCAGTACTCAGTATTGCAGACCAATAACTGCACGTTAGACTGATTGTGTTATGTTTTTTAATGTGTTTGTGCCTCAGAAGACAACAAGTGCATAAAAGCAACACAGACGGACCATTAAGCCAAACACACAGCCAGTCACTTGCGTAAGACCGATACCAAATGCCAGGCAGTAAAAAGGAACCATGGAACAGAAGGCCTCGTACTGTGTTTAAAAATAACAGAGTCTGTGTAAAAGTGAGGAGAAACGGGCAGTGCGGGGTACCATTCTTCACAGCTGGTCTGTGGTGTGTGCTGGATCTGTGTGTATTTCTGACCTGAGAGATGTGGTTGATGGAGGACTCCATGCGCCGCAGCTGCGAGGCCTGGATGTCCAGCAGCTGAAGTACATTGTTGGCTAAGGCATTGATCTGGTAGGCCACGCTGGCCAGGGACTGGGTGGTGTAGGCTTTGGTCTCCTCCAGAGCTTTCCTTTTGTCCTGGGCCTGTGCACAAAAAGGGATAAGAGAAAAAAGAGGGATGAAAAAAGGAAAAGAGAAACCCAGTTACTGTTAGTATCATATTACATTCACATCCATCTTCCAGCACTGTATCCAGGTCAGGTTTGTGGTGGATCCAGGCCAACAGTGCAGCAAAGGCATTCTTTTTTCCCACCCCACCTCTCATTCCCCAGATACTACGCCCTCCCTTGGGGGATTTCAGATGATGTAAGCCATCCAGCAGCAGCCATATTGGAAGCTCTGAAAACAGAGTGTGACTACATTTTGAAAATCAAAAACTTCAAATAATTGTTTTTATGTCTCTTTTTAAAACTTAGAAAAGTATAATTTTGCCACTGACAATTTTGAATTGTTAAACTATTGGGAATTCTAGGTGACTTTTTAGTATTAGTCCTGTAAAAGTATTTGATCTACACGCTAGACAGAGCAATGCTCATGCTCAGTCATTTGTTTGGTCACAAATGACAAACGCTTACAGCTAACTGCAATAGCAGAAAAAAAGAAGCTGCATTTAGCCATATTGTGGAAAAAAGCATGAATTGTTTTGGAACATATTGAGCATATTCAAAGTACAACTCAAATGTTCTAAAAGTAAGCTGGGCACCTTTTTAAGCCTACAGTTATTGTTTAAACCAAAAAAAAGTTTTGGTGAAGTCATTCTTTAGTTAGCTCACATTAGAATCTAAAGCAATGAAATAGCCTGCTGGCTAAGATATCTGCCTAAACAAGCACTTCAGTTTGTTTGTTTTGGCTTTGTTAGGCAGCTAACTAGCTAGCAGGTCAATTTGAAAAGGAACTGCTATGTGCTTCTGATGACAGGCTATGAATGTTTGATACTCAAAAAGAAAATATCAGTGAATTACTCCTTAAATGCATTAAGTAGAAGCTCATTAGCATCAAAAGTGGCTGGTTTAATTAGCCTGCTGGCTAGTTAGCGGGCTAATAAGACCAAAAACAAAGTGAAGTGTGTGTTTAGGTTGACGAAAGCTACACCCCATAATGCTTGGAGACAAACTAAGGCAACACTTTAGTTTTCCACAATAAATAAATATGTGATTAGCACACACTTCTAGTACTATCATTTATATGTCTCTTCTTTTTTCCTGGTTGTTATGTTCAGAAACTATTGTGTATGGCAAAGTCATGGAGCTCCAAATATGAACAAGTCCTGTAAAAACAAACAATTCCGCGATAAAGACATTCTTCCACCATATCGTTTTGAAAGGACGACCAACTGACAGTAACAAAGATGCAACAAGCAGCTGAACCTGAAAAACTGTGGTAACGACCACACAACTGGCTGAGGCAAAGAGCCAAGCTCCAAAACTGAGCCACCGTTTGATCTCTGCGGCTCTCCCAACGCTGCTCGCTCATAAAGTTGAGTCCGAAGCGCGCTCCCTGGGGGGGGGGCGACACGGGGCTTTGATGACAGGCTGCCGTAGCAGGGGGTAGGTGGTGACGGAGGAGATGATTACTGGTAGCAGTGGTTAGAGGGCAAAACAGAAGAAAAGGGAACATTGAGTAATGAAGATGAGAGGAAGGACGGTCAAAATGAAAACAACCATGTCACTGCTTGTCTCATTTCTGATTCCCTGTGGCAGCGCGTAACTAATCCAGAATCAATCTGTACGTCTAAAAGTTCCTGACTCGGAGAGCTTTTAGCCGTACTGGTTAGCGTCGGCCGGGTGAGGAGATGACAGCGCTTTCTTGTTGTGGGAATCAGAGCAGCAGATGTGTTGTGCGATGCCAGCCTCAGGAAGAACGAGAGATTCCTCCAGAGGGCTCGGAGCAAAAGGCCATCTGTTGAAAGCACATTCAGTCATGTGCACACACCGGCAACTACTACTGACACTGTAATATGCCGTATGGTAAATGGAGTAACAGCTGCAGGACAATGTATGAAACAACAAACAAACAGCCTTTTATCCATGAAGGCATTAAATAGCAAGAGGATAATGTTTTTGCTGTATATGGACATTTTAGATAGATTACAGAACAACATATGCTTGCCTGTGCAGGACTGCTGGCCTACATATCACGCTGCAAGTCAGAGATGGTGTTTGTTATCCAAACTATGAGAATGTCTCAGCGTTAGAATGTTATGAAAAAAAAGCTACTGTAATATTAAGAAACTGCACTTAAAGGGGCATTCCAACAATTGTATCTACAAAGTTTAGTCTACTTATTATAATGTGTTATGATCTTTACTACACAGCCAGTGAACTCATTGTATAATGTTATCTGTGGCTCTTGAGGGAGCTTTCTAAAGTGGTGCTTTGGCTTGAAACTTCAAATCTATAAACGGATAGTCTGTGTTACAAACTTATGCTGTGGAGTTTAAAAGACGTGGGTGTTTATTGCCAGGCAGGGAGCGAGGGTCTACTAAAAGCCGAAAGAAATACAGGATCCAGCTGTTCTGATGCTTGACTCTTTCAGTTCAATTTTAATCATTCATGGTGTACCTCATTAAATTGGATTTGTCAGCATCTTGAAGCTGCAGGGCACAAACAAACAACCCCACTGATGCTGCAGCTACCTAACACAAATGTGCAACCGTGATGTGTACAAAAATTAAAATTCTGCATTCATTTGTAGAAAGTCTAAACATAAACACACTGCTATTGGCTGTGATCTGCAATGCAAAATACAATATTAAATTGTGCAGAAATGCACACTTAACTTGGTTTTGCCAACATGTTGCAGCTGTAATGTGCATACATAAACGGCACCATTGATGCTTCAGTGCACAAACGCTAAACTGTGATTTGTAAAGTAATACACATGCACACACTGCATGTCTTACAAACATATTCATTCAAGGCAGTCATTGCCTCCACACAAAGCACTACATTTGATGTTTGGTCCATGTTTTTCAATGGCTGCCATTTGTATGTTTTCAAATGTGTCCAATCCACTTTTATACTTACCATGCATTATGCATCAATATTTGCTTTATTTCCCAAGTAAAATATTAACTTAAAGTGCTGATATTATGCTTTTTGGCTCTTATCTCCCTTCCCTTTATTGTGTCATATGTTTTTTGTGACTGTTATAGGTTAACAAAGTGAAAAAGCTCAAAGTCCACCCCAAAGGGACTTACCATCGCCAACAGAAAACACTATTCAAACTGCTCCAAACAGCTCTGTTGTAGTCCAGCCTTTACTCGATGTTGACAAGACTTTACGTGACAAATGTGCGTCACTTTGTAACACACATTGGAATTCTCGCCTGGCTACTAGCACGGCACTCCCTCAACTGACTAGCTAGCAGTGCTTACTGAGGTACTGCACGTGTGCAACTCCCAACAAAGATGGAACAGAAGTGAGATGTTTCACTCTGCAGCTAAAACAGAGAGCTCAACACACAGGGTGAAAAGAAGAGATGCAGCAATGTGCAGTACAACACAAATATGGTGTTTTTTGAAAATTAAACTATGTAAACCTATTCTGATAACCTGAAAGTGAGCATAATATGAGCACTTTAGTTTTGAGTCAAACCTGATATGGTTTTATACAAGCTGAACAACTATAATAAACAAACCTTTCCTCTTTCACCAACTAGAAGACTACAACACCCAAAATCGATGAACAGTCATGCCCTTTACTGTAGTCTCTCAGTTGTTGTTTTTTTATTTCCCCAGTGACACAGTCACTACCACCCCAATAAATCACATTAATTGGTCAAGAAAGCTGATGTAATGAATGGAAAAGGCGGGCCTAGGCTATTTGTTCCTTTCTTGATTTACATGAAGTTAAATCTTTAGCCTTGTGTTAATTATACAACTGTAATTCTTCAAATCCTGAGCTCAGTCTGCACAATCAGTTGTACACAATGTTTCAGAGGATGAAATAAACTGAGTCAACGTGTCAAAAACATGCTCAGTGGTGAAATCAGCACCTTGATGTTTTTTGTATTTCTAGACAAACTTATCCAAACAGCGTCAAGCTTCTAGAGCTGTGATGTGAGGTCAGCATTGGAGGACAGATGCAACCCTTGATTGCATTGTCACTGGTGGCATCTTAGAGCCATCTGCTTCAGTTAAAGCCCCCCCCCTCATCCCCTCATTTTCTCACGCATTAGATGGCGGTCGTCCACAAATCCTCAAACTAACCAGATTTCTTGTTTAGTTACTCAAGAATCTTTACACCCTATGGCATCCAACTTCAGCGAGAAGGACTAGGCTACAGTAGATATAAAAAAATAAACAGTACATACAGTGCTTCAGACATTCGCCAGGAGAGGTATTAAATGTGTGCTTGCTCAGTTAAAAAGGTAAATAAGTGACTGGTGTACCACAGCAGGAGATGAGGTGAGCTTCCAGAGAGCTTTAGAGCTCCTGGGGCCCTTTTTCTGATACTTTTTAGAGTAATGACTGCAGAATACCCAGGTAGTAGCAGACAGGCTGTCAGCCCCTCAACCGAATTTGGTAAAATTGTAGCTGGGACCTGAGGCAAGCTAGATAATGAGATAAGATAATAATATAATAAGATAGTGTGTGATGTGTGTAGTGTGTAATAACAACAGATTGTAAATAGTAATTTCCCCTTGTGGGACTAATAAAGGATACATTATTATTATTATTATTATTATTATTATTATAACCAAACAACCAATTGCATACAGCAAAAAAATACAATGTTTGATTGCAAATGGTGTAAAGGGAGCATGTACGTGGCCTGACGACATCTGGGAGCAGAAAGGGAGTGGCAGTCACGAGCATGGATTTGCTTCATGGGAAAACTTTGAATACCTCCAATTCAATATGTCACATATCCAGTCAAGCAAGATAATGGCCAAAAACCGCCACTGAAGGGCAATCAGGTTTTGTTAAACAAGGTGGTGCATTTCTTCACTGTCATGGCCCGCTGGCTGCATTGAGGCAGCAGGAAGGAAAGGTCCGGACATCCTCACTGATGGTAGAAACTGTTCAGAGTTCAGAGGAGGTGGAGCTGCCCCTCCACCAAGTAGCCTGAGCTTAAGTAGGAAATGGACAAAATGAGTATTCCTCCTGACTCCCTGACACGACTCATAGAAGATCTTGGAAAGTAAGACAAGACATGAAAACTTATGAGGGTTTCTCTGAATCATCCCTCTAAAGTCTGGAACAAAAAGTCATACTATTAACACAGGGATTCAAATAAAGACTTTCAATAACATCTGTTTGCAGTGCACTGAATATGAGAACCAGAAACAGTGTTTCTACTGTGCAATCTGATCTGGATTTGTACAGCTGACAAACACATCTGTGTTTATGTGCTCCCACTTGTCAGGAGGGGAAATGCTCTTGAAACAAGAAAAGAAAAGGAAAAAAAAACACATTCAGGAATGTTTGGAATTCGGCAACATGTCATACATCTTCCAACTTCCAAGTGTTGTTGGAGAGCTCTGCTAAAGTGTCAGGGGCGCATGGACAAGTAAAAACAAACATAGGCTAACGGAGCATAAAGGATTTTTTCTTTTTTGTGAACTGGGCAGGTTAGAAATAGGAGATGAACTTGCCCTTGAAATCCCTTCAGCAGGATGGGTACCTATGTGTAGTCTAAAGCAGAATGAGTGTAACTCGAACTGGAAAGTCGTAGAGCTCACATGGCACTCTGTATCGACCGCTGATTGCTGCATACTGGACAGGGTGAGACAGAAGTCAGCTGAGAGCTAGTGCACTGTAGGGTTGTAGGGCTGGTACCAAATTCATCCTTATTAGGCACCAATCGGATTGCCATTATAGTATCGAGTATCAAAAAATGCCCCATCATCAATACCAAATGTCAAATACCTATGGAGTAAATCTCATCAGAGTCAGGAGTGTTGGATTGCACTGCTCCTACAGATGAGGCCGGGCACGGTGAGAATTAGAAGACTGGGAGCTCAAGAAGCAGAGCGTGTGGCTGGAAGTCTACCGGTTCAAATCTAGGACAAGATGCCCTAGAGAAGTGGTTTCAGTAGGTCACAAGATCAACCTGAGGGGTCATGAGATGATTGAAAACAAAGAAGAAAAATAAGATTTTTTGTGTGAAATATTGAATAGTTTCACATTTTTAAACACTACATGCATTCGAATGTAGGGATGGGCTTTGGATTATTTATTCCTATTACAAATATGAAAGTTATAAAAGATAGTGGTTTTGTAAAAGATAGTGGTTTTGTACAGATCCCAAAACAGTGTTTTGACATTTTACTTTGAGGAATTTTGAACACAGCAACCACACTTGTTAAATGTTTAAAGGACCAGTCTGACATTTTGTATTGACTGCACACAAGCCTTAACACGTTATATACAAACCAGTGGTGGAATCATTTTCAGATCCTTTGCTCAAAGGTCCCATGGCCTGAAAATGTCACTTTTATGAGTTTTTTTAAAACATTAATAAGCATTCCCCCAGCTTGTCTATGGTCCTCCAGTGGCTAGACATGGCAATAGGTATAAACCAAGCCCTGGGTATTCTGCTCTGCCTTTGAGAAAATTAAAGCTCAGATGGGCCGATCTGGAATCTTGCTCCTTATGAGGTCATAAGGGGCAAGGTTACCTCCCCTTTCTCGGCTATGCCCGCCCAGAGAATTTGGCCACCCATGAGAGAGACATCATGGCTTTCAAACGAGCAAAGTAGCGGTTGGTCAAGGCCACACCCCCAGCCTCCACCTCACCCTCCTGCTTTCACCTCCTCAAAAGCTACAGACTCAGAAATGGCACATTCCAAGTACCGCTCATTGTGGGACTGGCTCTAGTGTCTGTAGATCTGCACCAAGTCAGAATTTTGGGAAAGAGACTTCAGATAGAGTATTAGTGGATCACTAGGTCTATAGAAAAGCCTCCAAAAGCAGCATTTCATGGGACCTTTAAGGATGGAAGCTTGGCGTGCATTGCTTAGCACTAATTGAACGAAGGAATTATGTTATTCTTCGGTAGCTTGAGTAACTGTAACCGTTGTTCATGTGAAATCTCCAAGACACCCTGATGCTTTTTTTATAGACTATTTGTGGGTGGCTTTTTGCAGTTTGACCTATCAATTTCTGTTGATAAAGTTTAATAGGGTAAATCCTATATAGTGCATACACTTGCAGCTGTTATGTATCTTTGTAAGTTGCATGCGCACAATCCCCCACCACCCCCAGTGTAAAAAGAAAAAAAGGCCCGGTATAGTTTGAACACTAAGTCCCGTGAATATGCGATATAACAGCGATAGATTACCAAACAGATGGATAATGAAACCCAACAGTGACTCTACTAGGCATGGGCGGGTTGGTGGTTTCAGGGTACAGGACGGTTTCCAAATTCTGATAAGGGAATATTTTAAAAATAAAAATGGTAGGTCAACCATGTTATGAGTGTTGGCGTTGCATAGTTTGTCCACCAGAGGGCGCTCTACAGCATACCTGTTGGCAACACTATTTTTTTTTTTGGGGGGGGTATTGTGTTTTTGTTCAAAAGGACTTTAAGTTTGTATTTTTATACATTTTATTTATCAGAATTTGAATATATTTTGAGGGTCCTCTGTTCTGTAAAAATAAAACAAATTATCATGTTATATGAGAACCCATAAATAACTACAAATAACTAATGTTAGGGAAATCTGTTTATGTTTTTTTACGCATTATGCAATGCATGTATATATATCAGCCGATATATCGAAATATCAGATCTTGAAATAACCAAATATTTATATCGGCCTTAAAAATCTGTTATCGGTCGGGCTCTTATGTTCTTTTAACGTTGCTGGAACTAGTGCTGGTACACTTTGTATTTAAATAGCATCAGTTATTAACAGAGATCAATGATTAGTATAGGTTTAACTTAACAAAATCTGAATTATAACAAGAAACTGAACTTAAAGGGGAGTTCAAATTATAAGATTGATCCAAGAAGAAGCCTCCGAACATATTTATCTTAATAAAAATTATCTACCTTATCAGTACCAACCCTCTAAATATACTCGAACTGTGAGAAAAGTATTGCCAACACAAGCCACCTGAAGAGACGGACGAGGTAGTGAAAGTGACACTGGAACGTGTGAAGAATAAGGAAAACCTGCACACTTAACTTCAATCCTTCCTGGAGCTAACTCTTAGCTCTCAGCAGTACACTACGTGAATTCATAATTCCTCCGGGGCAGATGGAGGCTGACTGAAAGGCCATAAGGTCTACCTGACCTTGAAGAACTGCCAGCGCACAATTAAAAATTCCTCCCATATGTCAGGTAGGAGACACAACGGGGACGCCTGCACATGGAAGAAACTCATTAACCTTTCTTGAGTGACTTGTTAATTAGTTCGTCCTGGCAGAAAGTCACTCTTCTATACCTAGAACAACATATTTCACTGAGGAACAAATAAACAAAAACATCATCGAGTGTTGGAGGAGCTCTTCTTGCTGTTTGCTGGGTCACCCTGACACAGAGGGTGTTGGGTGGATATTCACGCATTTCTACGGAAAAAGCTGACACTACACAATTTTAGTCTGAGACAAAAATGTCGGTCCACCCGTTTTTCCAAAACTCCTACACTCTCACCAAACTGTAACAGACCAGTCTGTGCCTAGTCTGAATCAAAGACGTTTCATTTACTGGATACTTCCGGTGACGCAGTTTTTTTGTTGTTGCTAGAGCTGGGCAATAGATTGATATTATATAAATATCGTGGTATGTGACTAGATTTCATCTTAGATTTTGGATAGCGTATTATGGCATAAGTGATGTCTTTTCCTGATTTTAAAGGGTGTATTACAGTAAAGTTACATCATTTTCTGGACTTACCAGACTGTTGTAACTGTTCTATTATTGGCCTTTACTCACTTAGTCATTTCTGATGGTTATTTATCAAAAAATCTCATTGTGTAAATATTTTGTGAAAGGACCGACAGTCAACACCATAATATAGTATGATATAATATCATGATATTTTAATTTTTCCACATCGCCCAGCCCTAGTTTTCACCGGATGTCCCCCACCTTCCATTCTAAACTCTGGTCGGTTTTAACTGCTCCTCAGATCTCTGCAGGCTAAATCCAGACAGCTAGTTAGACTATCTGTCCAATCTGAGTTTTCTGTTGCACAACTAAAACAACTTTTGAACATAAACATGTTCCACCAAAACGAGTTCCTTCCCGAGGCTATTTTGCAAAAGCACCCCAGCTGCTTCCGGTGCTTAGCGCAGCAAAACAATTGTGATTGGTTTAAAGAAATGGCAACAAACCAGAGCATTCAAAGCACTGTTTTTCTCCTATCCCATGAATGCTGCGTGGACTAGCCAGACCTTCTTCCGCAGTGCTGTGGAGGAAGGTCTGGCAGTGTAACTAGCCCCAGTCGGCTGAAGGTATCACAGGGGGTCAAAAATGATATATGAGCCCTGCTGGTAGGCTGAGAGACACTAGGCTTCACCATGCTGGGAGAAAATCCAGGCCACTCTGTAGAGAGAAAGAGAGACGCAGAAGAAGGACAGGAAACAAGGACTCAGAGTAACCCAGAGAGACAGCGCTGTGTTTAAAATAAAATGTGCCACCTGCTTTCATCCAGCGAGAAACTCACGTTAATTCACCAGGGAAAACAGGACAGGTACACAGAGGTTATATGGCGGGACATGAAGAGGACACATCTCTTCAGTTGACATGACATGCTCCCTGCATCAGCCCACTTTTCAAGACTTCTAATTTAGGAGCAGAACTAAAAGCACAAGCGGGCATCATGCTGGCTCAGCAGGTAATGTCACATGCCCCGAGCTTGCAACACTGCATCTGATCTGGCTTCTGACATCTTGTTTGGCCATACATCTTTCTTCCATTTCCCTATTCTTTGTTCCTGCAATGCCAACCTATTTCAAAGAAATGTAGGACCAACATGATTATTTGTTCCAGTCTTTAGGCCCAACAAGTTTTAATGCCGCCTTAAAACAGCCATACAAAAACCCTATTGCAATAATACAGCACGATGTGATGTTCTATAGTTCTATTAAATAAGCAGATCAATTAATGGGCATTATATGTGTTAATTAATGAAAATGGTGCATGTTCTTAAAATGTGAGGATTTGAAGCTTTTCCCTGTTTTGTATCAAGGGGTCAGTGAGTTCTTTGTTTTCCATATTAGGACTTTTAATAGATAAAAAATTAACTAATTAATTGAGAAGGAAATTAAACATTAAATGAAGCCCAAAAGTTAACAAGATAATAAAATGAATATCAAGCAGTAGCTGCACAAAGAAGTTCAAGGCTAATAATCGAGTGGAATGTCTGGAGCTGCAAAACAATCGATTTAAGGGGCGCTATGCAATTTTGGCAATTTCTTTGCAGTTTTCTCGATAGAGCCCCCCCCACCCCCCATACAGCTTCGGAATAGATATTAGCCAGCTCCGATGTTTACTTGTGTCTGACTCCTTGCTCAGTCAGTCTACCGTTTCCTCTTTCTCTGTTCCTCCAACAACGCTTTCTGCTTCTTTTTCCGGCTCTGCCATGACGATAGTGTGAAAAACTCCATTGCTACCTTGTTAGCCGGTTCCTGAATGGTTGCATGTGAGCCGTGCCGTGAAGCAATTTGTTACATCGCGAGACCTGATATCACACGTTCCTTCCTGACGCTGAGTCCAGCGGCTCGCCAGCCGAAAGTTGTAAAGGTGGTTTTCCCGCTCACAGGGTGGAGCGAGACGACCACCATTCAACTCGAAAAAAAGTCATATGACCATTCCATGACTCTGACGCTGTTCAGTTAAGGTAAATTAAGCAAAACAACCCGCATAGTTCCCCTTTAATCTACAGATTATTCAACCAGTTTAGGGTTTTGTCAATGAAATGTGAAAAGAAATGTCCAAAAAATGCCCAAATGTCAAAAATATTCATAATGCCAATAAAGACACTTTTAAATTGCTTGTTTTGTTCGACCATCGGTACAGAAGATATTCAATTAACCATCATATGACAAAGAAAGGCTGCAACTGGAACCATTCAAGACAAAAAGAAGAAATTCTAAAGAAAACAATGCAGATTGATTTTCTGTTAATCAACAAAATTGTTTCAGTTCATATCAAACGCAGCCCGAGCACAACTGATGCAGCCTGAAATGTAGTAGTACTGTGTTAAACAAAGTAGTCAACAGCAGTGTGTCTTGCCAACATGGGCAGGTGGCCCACTCTGCAGACAGTTGAACTCACAGAGGTTAAACAAACTGAGTTGCATCAATTCAAAAAAGTAAGTGAGTAAAATATATTTCAGGGGGGCGGTGAGCCCTGTCCATAACTACTTTAAATAGCACAGTTGGAACAAACAGAAACACAATATAATTCAAAACCCCAGATTAATCTGAATAATCTCTGTGCAAGTGTCTTAATTTAAAAGGTTATTTCTCTTGGCGCTATTATTAAGCTACTTCCTGACACTGAGAGAAGGCATTTCCAAGGAGTCAGGTTTCAGAGTCAGCAGGGAAAACAGGAAACATAACTCTCAGCTGACAGTGTGTGTGACACACACACACACACACACACACACACACACACACACACACACACACACACACACACACACACACACACACACACACACACACACACACACACACACACACACACACACACACACACACACACACACACACACACACACACACACACACACACACACACACACACACACACACACTTTTTAATCGTCATTGCAATATCATCTGGCGTAATGTACATATCGCGAAAGGTTGCGACATATCGCGAGATTTCTTTATGTGGTTGAAAGAGAATATCAGTAGACAACTGCACTTTAAAGTGTAACATTCATGTATTTTTTAGTGGTGCCTGTTATTGTTAATTCACTGTTTAATTTGTTCAATAAAATAATGTTAGAAATTCTTTCCTTTTATTTGTTTTAATTCAACAAGCTATTTGTCATGTTTCAGAAGAATACTGAGCGCAACAAAATAGCAGAACTGAGTATGTTTTTATATCTATTAATTTATCGCAAGCAATATAAGCAATATTCAACAGTGTTATCACGTATATTTTCCTCATATCGTGCAGCCCACCCACACATCCACACACACAGGAATAAGGACTGGAATGAAAAATAACCAAACAAATTAAATGAAATATCATTATTAAAACACGACACACTTCAAAATACTTCGGTGGGCACACAAAGGTCACTATCAAGTGGAGAAAATGGGGCAGTGATCTGTTGTTGGTTAAACGCAGCGTTCGCCATCTGCCTCAGCCGGCTGAGCTGCACTACAAGTCCACACTGAACACTCCCAACTCCACAGCCTCCACATGACAAGAACAGAGAGAGGAGGAAAAGGAGGGATGGAAATGAGGAGGAGGAGTGCTGGCTGAAAGGACGAGCCGATTCAAGCTGAGGCATGTTGATATGTGCACGGTTAAGTTCAGAGTGCACAGTATTTGTGTGAGTGCTTCTATCAGAGGCCGAGAGAGAAAGACAGAGAGAGGCGGAGAGAGACAAAGAGAGGCGGAGAGAGACAGAGAGAGGCAGAGAGAGACAGAGAGAGGCAGAGAGAGACAGAGAGAGACAGAGAGAGGCAGAGAGAGACAGAGAGAGGCAGAAGGGAGGCAGAGAGAGGCAGAGAGAGACAGAGAGAGACAGAGAGAGGCAGAGAGAGACAGAGAGAGACAGAGAGAGGCAGAGAGAGACAGAGAGAGACAGAGAGAGGCAGAAGGGAGGCAGAGAGAGGCAGAGAGAGACAGAGAGACAGAGAGAGACAGAGAGAGGCGGAGAGACAGAGAGAGACAGAGAGAGAGAGAGAGTGTCTGCAGCAGACAGAGAGGGATTATGAAAAGTGCACTAAGTCTGACGCTCGCTTCACACAGAGCTCGCAACGTGTGCCCAAAAGCTCAAAATCCTTAAATTTAACGTGAGCGCTTTAACCCTTGTGGTGTCCTCCAGGGTCAAAAACTGAGAAAAATTTGACATTTTTGTCAGATTTTCAGACTTTGTTGTTTTGTTTTCACTAACACCACCTTGCTACCACTAGCTTTACACGACTTTTTAGAATTCATGGTCAATAACCCTCTTTTACATAGAATTATACCAAATGTTTGAGTTAAAAAAAAGCAGAAATTATGATTCATTTTGACTAACAGTTAAGATCAACATACAGATGAGTTCAGTCAGGAATGAATGTGATCAATAATATTTTCAAAGAGTGTTGTATAGAATCCAATCCATTTTTTTGGGTTACTTGGTTAAAAAGAAACCCATATTTCAGATATAGATATTTTTTAAAGGGGTCAAATTTAACCCGAGGACAACAAGGTGTTCTGTAGCACAAATTGGCTCAACTCATGAAACACAACCTTTCATAGTCAAATACTGTGATGTGCTCTCTTACCCACAGCTACACAAAAAATGACATTTGAAGTAGTATCGTGCACTTGCTTTGTACATTTACATGTCATTAGTTTGGGGTTTTCCAGTTTTATATACAGTATATGGTATAAATTATTGTAAATATGAGCAATTAAATGGTGTCAGTATTGGCCTTAAAATCTAGAGCTGGGTATTGCTGTTAATTTAAAACCTTACTAAGAAGTCAAGATCTGATTGCCCTTGATGTTATGGGCATTTATGTTTTAATTTAATGTCAGTATTGACCTTCAAAAGAAAAGCAGAGTAATACTTTAAATTAAAAAAAACAACAACTACAGTACCCAGGTTTCATAGCAATACTAAAAACTAATTTCATATACTGAAAGAAGCCAAAGTTCTCAATAGATATCTAGAAAAACTACTTCATAACTTCTTCATGTCTTCAAGCATGGAAAGAAGTACAAATCTGACGAGACGTTTAAAGCCACCTTCCTGTAGTTTTTGATCATCTCTGCCACAGACACATTTCTGCCCGTACGTAGGTCCGATACCCAGCCCTACAAAACATGACAGTGTTGTCATTTCGGTAGAAAAGACACTAAATATCTGCAACAAATAGGAGATATTGGCAACTAAAAGATATCAGCACTGGCCTTCAAGACTTGCAAAATGCTGTCATGCTGCAAAATATTTGCTCAAAGGAAAACAAAATGTCACTGGGAAAATATCAATTTGTCATGCCTCTTTTTTATGTTACAGCTGGCTGTGGTGTGGTAAACAAAGTCCATAACAAGACAATCCCTACATTCATTTAAGTCACTGTAACCGAACTTCTTTATGCTAAATTACTGCACAAATCCACTTTATTTTAGGTCTCTTGTGGGACTACTAATGACGACATTCTTGCCCTGTAGTCTTTGCGTGGGTTATAACTGGCACAGAGCCTTTACAATGCCAAATCATCCGAGGACACGGAAGAAAACTAAATTACAGGGAGTCCTTGGGGAGTACAGCTGGAATGGACACACCCTCTGTAGCTGATATGGTGGGTTGTCTTCCTGCTTAAATTTCTTTTCTCACCAACCACTGTTTGTCTGTCGCTCAGTTTGTTCTCTGGCTTTTATAGAAGTGGCTCACCACAGATATATCAGTGTTAAAGTTAAAAAGTCAAAGCAATCTGTGGTCATCATGACGCTATAGTAAAGTTCCACTGTGAGACTCACTACCTTATGACTCACATTCAGATGAAAATCTTCCTTAAACACAGGAGCTTTTATAACATTACACAAATGTGCTAAACTGTCCTCAACTCAAGGACAGATGTGAAGTTCCATATATGCCGGCATAGAAGAAAGCTCTGTTCCCATGAATAAGTTGAGAAAAATCAATACCTCCATCCTTTATTGACCAACTTACAATGGCTTTACATTCCTCTCCCGGCCTAGGCCCAAGCCTGCAAACCCACTGAATTATATTAAATAAGCAATTCTCTCCATTATGTCTGGACAAAACAAGCTGTCCATGCATATAGCATGCTTTAATGCGGCAATTTAAAGTGTTTAATGGTTTTAAAAAAAAGTATGAAGCACCAATAAAAGCCATGTACTGGCATTATAGCATTTGCACTGAGTGCTTACAATTCTATAATGTAGACACCACACCTCCACTGTAATATCCCAATAGTATCCCATTGGGGAGTTTTTGTGGTATTAAATGGTGAGTTTAATGACCTAATGGAATGTAATGGACTGCTATGTTACTACTATAATATCCATGTGGACTTGTTGTGTGTTAGTGTGACATTTAGTTTCCCACAATGTAGTTACAGATTTTAGGTTTTGGTACACACCAGTCAAGGCAGTAAAAACTGCAGTAACTTTCTTGTTGGTGTCTTTAACATTAAATCAAATCATTTCTGCCGCTACAACTTGCTACTGTAAAACACACAGGCCTCCTTACAGCAGTGTGAGTGGAAGCAGTTTTTGAACCGACCCAGCTATATTAAAAAGTAGACACACCCTCTGTGTATACGGAATAAATGCAATTAATGGTCCAAATAGATACAATATGCCTAAATGTCCCACGGTTTAAAAAGCATCATGTTCTTACAGCTTCATGCTTTGGGCGGAGGGGATCATTCCAGCTTCTTCATCCACATTTCCTGTCCCAACAACCAATTCAATCCCGAGCTTTTCGCGACAAAAGGAGGTTGAAGACAACGCGGTGGCTTTTTAACTTACCTGGACATAATTGTTCTCGCAGTAGTCTGCTACTCTGGTGAGGTTTTGGTAACTCTCCACGAGCGCTCTTTTACCGGCCGGAATCTCTTCCTCTAACAACATTTGTAGCTCTGCCATCTTACATCTCTCCGCAGAGCTTCCCTTCCCTCTGCCTTCCCTTTGATTGAAACAGCCACTAGCTCAGCGCTGCCTCCAAAAAAATCCTCCGCCTGCTATTGTGAGATTCCTGCCCCGCTTTGGCGCAACCTCCACCCAAAGATCGTCTGTGCAGGGGTGGAGTACTTACTCGGTGGTATAAAAGCGGGACCAGTGTAGAAAGTAGCGTGCAGTTATCACAGTCTCTAGGGCAGTTACCATAGTAGACTGGCCTTCACTTAAGTAATGTACTTTTGTACAATTGTTCCGTAAGTACTGTACTTGTACTTAAGTATTCACATTACGCTCGTTCATACTTCACCACATTTCAGAGGCAAAAATTGTACCTTTTACTCCATTACAATTATTTAATAACTTTAGATACATTGCATGTTGAGTTTACTTTACAAAATAAATTCAACAAAATAAATCATGACTTCATATTACAGAGCAAGATAATTAAGAAATTAATAAAGCTACCAAGCACATTAAGTATACAAACTAAGCTCGACATTTACCAGTTTCAATATTAGTCATGTACACATTAATGCATCAATAATCCAATAACATATTACACATTAATCTGAAAGTGCCAGATCATAGACTGTATATTATTAAGACATACATCTTACAACCATTTTTTGGACACTGAAATAAAAACACAGTGAGAGTTCATACTTTTTGCTTCCGTCTACCTATCACCCTTCCAACTGAAGAAAAAAACGAGTAGTGCATGATGGTAAGTTACGTTTATAACTATCTATATTGTGGATTCGTGTTAGGCCTCCGAGATGAAATCAAAATGTATAACTATTGTGAAATAACATTTCTTATTTTTCAACTCCTAATAAATGTATTCTGGTTTATTTAGTACAAATGTTTAGTTACTCCGTAAAACTACATTTCCCCAACAGCCTTGTAGGTTGTAATAGACGCGAAGGATTGTGGAGCTTGTAGGTTGAAAATATCGGTTTAAAACTCAAACTCCCAGAATGCCCCTATGCCTGGCTCCATTACGCTGTTCATGGCGTGTGATCGAAGGCTGAAGAGACAGGTCGCCTTCTGACGAACAGATAGGCCGTTGACTTTAACGGTAAGCAGCTCCGGTTTCGAGCGTTTCCGTCGACAGTTCGGAAGTATAGGTTGTATTACTGACAAATCTCTGGGCAGTTAGACGCGCGTCGCATAGCAGACGTTGTGTCCTAGATGTGACGCTGTGTTTGTTTACTGCCTGTCTGTAGGTTGTGTGTTGACTGTCTCAGTGAGACACAATGGAGGTGGACAGTGTCAAAGTGGAAGACGAGAGACGGTTGACCCTGCTGAGGTTCGAGGCTGCCGTCAAAGTGATCAAGAGTTTAGCCCCAGATGGTAAGTGAACAAACCAGTCAAAAATAGTACTTTAGGGCAGTTAAAGGGATACTTTGCTGATTTTTCAACAACTTCGTATCATAATAATGTTGTTAGTGTGTGTTAATTGAACTATGTTTAACTTAACTCCACCTTCCCAGTGCCCAGATCTCCCTACTTACAGGCTATAGCAGCAGAAATACGCCAAATGACGCGTTTTGCGTCATCTGGGTACCTCTGACTACTATGGCTGCTGCCATGGGTGTATAAAGAGACCTGGATTTGTCTGATGTTTATTTCTAAAGAAACATGCCAATGTATGTAAGGCTCCTTAAACGTGTATCTCATGTTATGGCTCCGTAGCAGACGTTTTTGCAAAACTAGGCTAATGATTGTGTCATAACCACGCGACTTACTGTTGCATAGTAGAGGAGTAGTACAGGACAAGCTCGCAGGCAGTTTTGACTTACACTAGCTGTTTAGGTTTAATTACTAATGTTAACTAGCATGTCAGTTAGCAATAATTAGCCTGTGCCTATGTTAGCTGTTTACATATACCTCTGCTCGCTGTCTCTGCAATATTCAGAATGATTGAGATTTCTCTTGGCACAGCTACCAGAAGACTTACAGCGTTCAGACAGGTTGCTCACGTATCATCTTCGTCGTCAAGCTCAGTTGGAGATGTGCTCGCGTTGTGTCACCCACCAGCGGAAGCGTTTATTGGTGCGATGCAGTGCGTTCTGGTAGTTACAGAATACCACAGCTCATTTTCTCTGTTTTCTCTGGCCATGTTGCCCCAACTTAAAAAACAACAACTTTCGCCCACCATTCTACTGCATAGACAGCCAGTTTTATGAAAAGACCCTCTTTCCAGTGCTAAAATACTTCTTTAAGCCAGTTCGCCCCATAGCTGTAACATTCAGTAGGGTGCAAACAGAATGGTATCAGACCTAGTTTGGTGCAGTGCAACAGCTTGGTCTGCTTTGGATCTTGTGCGATTTAAAAGACTTAATCCACTTTACTCGCAGATTTGCCTCCCTGCCAGCAGTCTATATACCTTAATGCAGAAGTCCTTACAGTCACTTTTTAAAGTCATCTCATCTCAGAGACTTCACTGATATGTAAGAGATAGAAACCCGTTGGAATAGTGCAACTATTTTGCACATTTTCAGTATGAACTGTCCTTTACTTCCCTCAGGTCCCTTTCAGCCCTCCAACGACATGATGCTCAAGTTCTACAGTTACTATAAACAAGCCACTGTGGGAACGTGCAATATACCCCGACCTGGCTTCTGGGATGCAGTTGGCAAAGCAAAATGGTAAAGATAAAAGGAAAAATAGAATCAATCAATAATTTTATTTTAAATATATACAGATTTCTTGCATTATTTGTATCTTTTATGGAGGGAAATATTAGTGTATTTAATAACACTATTCTCTGTGGATCTTTTATTGGTCACTTTCGGAATCATTTTCCGTCAATGGGTCAAGCTGACTAGCATGTGTTAATGTGTAAATACAACAATCTTTAAGGCATATTGTGAAATTGAATTCTGGATAAACCTTGGACTGTTGAAATTGTACTTGTGCACATTACACAACTTTTGTTGCTTTTGGTTTAACCTTTATTGTGCAAAGCCAGCCTGGGCCAAATTCCCTCTACTGGGGTTTTACCATAGTGCTTTTCCTTTTTTTAGTCTCCAGTTGTGTTCTGTAAACTCTGAGAATGTAACCTCTTACTCACTGGGCTGCACAAGTTCTCTCATGGTCCCATTACATTTGGGTGGGGATCTGCAAGTGTATCCACAAAAATGGAACCCTTAGTTTAGGACTAACTCTAGTTACTAATAAAGAGTTAAGTTTCTTTTGGCCTTTGACCCTCCGCTCACTAAGAACACATTAACCTCAACTAAGCCAGCCTTGTGTACTAAGTTGAAAACTGGGACAGAAGTGTTAAAAACCAATCTTGATGACGTAACGTAGATGCTTTATACTCTTTTACTGGATAAAAGCAATATAACAATCTTTTTTTTTTTTTTTTTTTTATTGATTCAGGGATGCGTGGAATTCTCTTGGAGATATGCCAAAAGAAGAAGCGATGGCAGCCTATGTTGATGAAATGAAGCTGGTATGTTACTCAAACAGACTGATTCGTTGTATTGTATAGGAATACTAGCAATTTTGATAATAAAGGTGCCTTAATCGATGTCGTGTGTTTTTTTTTTTTTAGGCTACAAACCTTTTTTTGTCACATACAGCCATAATTTCCTCACTATCTGCTAGCTGCCTTCAACCTGCACCACAAACCATAACAAACACTGTTCAGCCCATAACCGACAAGAAGGAGTTGGTTGAGTCATGAACGCGCATTGTGGAAGTAGCCTACCTGCTAATGCTGCTGCGGCGATGACTCACCCAACTCCTATTGGTCGGTTATAGGGTGGAACACTGACTATGTTTGGTGGTGCAGGTTGGCACAGTTTGGTTTTGTTGGCCTGCAGACACCGCCTACCAAGAGCCTGGGCCGGTCCGAGGTTTCTTCCTAAAAAGGAGTGTTTCCTTGCCACTGTCACACTAATCGCTTGCTCTTTGAGGAATTAATAGACTTCTTGGTTTTTTTAAATTATAAAGCGTGGTCTAGACCTACTCTATGTAAAGGGTCTCGAGATAACTTTTGTTATGATTTGAGACTATAAATAAAAATTGAATTACAGAGGCCATTTTTTTTTCTTCAGTGTGTTCGGGACAGGCAGCTGGTGGATAGTGTTGAGGTGTTTGCTCTATGTGAACAAAAAAACCTGTAGCCTAAAAAAACAGGAGGCAATTAAGGTCACACTTCTTAGTTAACTGTTGGTGGATTTGAGCTAAACATCGCTGTCATTGATTCATAGATTCTGGAGGGTATGCCTGTGACAGACGAGGTGGAGGAGCTCTTACGCGTCCTCGGGCCGTTCTACGAGCTGATTGATGAGAAGAAAAAGATCACGCAGATCTCCGACCTGAGCACAGGTGGCTTTTATTCACCTCCTTTCACTTTGTCTTTGTTGTCAACAGCAGCATAACCTTTTTCATAATTTGCCTCTTTGTTATATGCTCAGCCCGTTTGACACAGTTTGCTAGGCAACTGGAAGGCAAGTATATTGTGGAAATAATAGTGTGGTGGTGAAGTAGTTCAGTACTGGTCTGGTGTTGTAGCTCAGATGCTTTTGGCGCTTATTGTTATTGGCAGTCAGATCACGCTTGCGGAATAGTGTCACAGAACACGTAGCTTAGCACAACTGAATGTTTCTATTGCTATCAGAAATGGAGAAAGTTTGGCCCCTGGGTAGCTCACCTGTTAGAGCGGGAGCCCACATGTTGAGGTTTACTCCTCGACGCAGCGGCCGCGGGTTCGACCTATAGAACATTTTTTATATGAGGCATTTTTGTTGGTGTTTATGTCCCTAAACCTCATGTTAAACAGATTGTTTTGATTCAGTCATTATGTTAATCAGATCCTTTTCAGAGGAAGTATTGCATTTTGGTATTTGTTTTGAAATCCATACTATTGCACAGGGTTTGGTTCAGTGTTGAATTCAATGCCATCAAAGAGCATCGCAAAGAGCATCGCCAGAACGATGGAAATGAACGGCTCTCTGGAGACTCGTCCGGCCAGGCTCAAATCAAAGGAAGTGAATGAAAAGCCAGAGGAAGAAACACAAGATGAGGAGGAGGAGGAGGAAGAAGATGACGAAGAGCAAGAAGTAGTGATACGGGACGTCAAAAACGGTAAGTTATAAGACTAAGACTTGGTTATAACATACTGTGAGAAAAACATCTTGTGAATGGGAGTTTCTTTATTTATTTTGTATTTCAGACAAGAAATCAGCAGCTTCACAGCCAAAAAAGAAGGGTTCAGCCAGGAGACACAAAGCGCCCCTGTCCAATGGCAAAGTGGCCAACGGGGTCACCCATCTGACCAATGGGAGTCATTCCAGGGCTGCCCTGAACAGTGACAACTCCGAGGAGGGCTCAGTCGGACAGCCTCTGCTCAACGGTCACCACACAGGTCAGGAACGCCACGTTCCATGTTTGCAACGTTCTGTTCTGGTTTCAAATCTTGCATCTGTGAAAGTCTTGTTCTGTTTCCGAGGACTCTGTACTCCCCTCACCCACTGCCTACGCACCATGTGAGGATGTAATCCTATAAGCTTCAATCCCAGGGCTGTGGCGACTCGACAGACACTGAATCTTTAAAATTTTACACAACAGCTGCTTTGGGACAGTTTAAATTTTTCAGTTTTCAATTAGCCCAGGGTCCACAAACGCCAACAAGACCAAACTGAGCAAACCTGCACCACCACACATAGACAGTGTTCCTGGGGGGTTGCGGGGGTTAGTGCCCGGAAGGGAGGGGGAGGGGAACGGGACGAGGAGGAGGAGGGAGGGGCGAGCTAGCCTCGTTTTGTTTGTTAAATCTATGAAAAAAGCTGGAAGTATGAATAATTCTAATGTTTAAGATCAAAGGAACATATGTTGATGGATAATCAGACTGTCAAAGTGAAGTCAGAATAATTCTATACAATTAAATAAAACCTCAAATTCAATAGAATTTCAAATTACAGTGGGTTTTTTTTTGTGCCTTTTGTACTGATCTCAGATCCCAGCAAAGATGTGTCTGGTCCCAGCCACCTGGCCAGTGACTCGGACAGTGAAGTCTACTGCGATTCTGTGGACCAGTTTGGCCAGGAAGAGGCCAGTATAACCTAAAACTTCTTGTTTGGTGCCATGGTTGTAGCTCTTGGCAAGTCATTGATTACTATTTTTTATTTTATTTTATATATGTGCTTCTTCTCCAGAGCTCGGAGCATAACCGGTCTTCGGACGACCCGGATGAAGATGAGAACCTCGTCCTGCTGCCTCTAGAGGAGCGCCAGGAGGATGTCAACGGTGAGGTGCAGGTCATCAGGTTTGGAGGTGAAGACGGAGAGAGCGGTGGAACAATGCCGCAGAGACTGAATGCAGATATGTCGGACAGCTCTTTGGTCAGAAGAGAAAGGGGTGAGGGTGTCCCTTTTACATGTCGTTTATACTCCTTGCATTCTGAACAGGGCAACCCTGTACATTCTCTCTTTGTTGTCATTTTGTTAACATGTATTCATTTATATATAACATCTGTGTTTGTAGGCACCAGGTCTCCAGGCCACGGTTCCGAATCTCTGATGCCCATGTCCGGTGGTGGAGACGGGGACGGGGACCACTGGGGGAGAGCTGGAACACCTGGGGGCAGCCTGAATGAGCAGATAGTCGTGGTGTTGGCGAGACTACAGGAGGACATGCAGAGTGTTCTGGAGAGGCTTCACACCCTAGAGGCTCTGTCTGCTAGCCAGGTCAAGCCACTTTATTTATGTTATTCCCTGAAGGAGGTCCGACCAGTTTGTCTTCAGGAATAACCGCCCCAAAAACACCACATTTTGTTCCACCTTCGGAATATTGTCCAGTTTTATTTGTCTTATGCAGAGGTGGGTAGGGTAGCCAAAAATTGACAGAACAACAATGACTAGAATACCAAAGAGGTAAAAAGCAAAGTACCAAGCTCATTGGAGCCTAATTTAACGCAGTAAGAGTACAGTTTCTTCTTCATAAAGCTACTTAAAGTAAAAGTATAGTGGTTTAATACTACTCCTAGAAGTATCATTTTTTTGACAAACTTCAAGTAAATATAACAGAGTTCATGTAAATCGTTACTACGCACCTCTGGTCTTATGTGATAAGGCTCTTGCCTGACAAAATAAGCAACATTTAAACATGTCATCTTGGGCGCCAAAAAATCATAACGGGAATTATTTTCTATCCTCTGACATTTTAAACACCAAATGTTTAAACAACTCCCTGGGACTACTTTCTGTTTTTTTATTTTATTTTTTTATATAGCAAGTAAAGACAAAGGGCAATATTCTTAAAGTGATTCAACATTCATAATACACAAACCATTGATGAAACTGCCAGTCTGAAAAGTAGTTGAATTCGGACAATATTGGCATAGATGAATCTGGAACATGCTTGTTGGTATTTTATGAATTTTGTAATCCGTGCGTATGAGAAATCTAAGTATGCCAGTGGAATGAGTTTTGTTCCTGTCCAAAGACGATCTCCCAGATGTAACCAATCTATTTGGAACCAGTGAGGAGCAGCTCAATATGACATGAATGGAATCCAACTACACATACAATTTATCGCATGACGGAGTACACAGTCTGAAAATAACATCGATAAGGAGTTTGTACTTTGGCATTGTAAACAACACTGACTAGAGAGGATTACTGAAATTACTTTTAAATGCTGCCTACCTTGTCCTTTGACAAGTATCAGGTATTCATTTTATTTTTATTTTTTTACTTTCTGCAGGCAAAATCAATGTCTCTGTCTCCAACCTTTGGATCAACCCCGGTGGAAAAGAAGCGTCGGGTAAACAAATCTACTTACATCAAAACCATGTTTCAGCAAAAAAACAAAGGTTGTATTATCATTAGCCCAACCAATAAAGGAATTTTAAGGCGGATATTGATACAAATATTTTGGCGATTCAAAAATTTGATATTCCGATATAAAGTAAATTTAAAGTAATAAATCCAGAAACGTGTAACAAAACATCAGTCTTGCTCTAATGATCATGTGCAGGCACTAAAAAGACTTAGACGGTACTGTGGCGAAGCATTTTCCCTTTGAAACAATGCAGATTTATCTGTCCTATGTGTTTCTTTTCCCTAGAAACCATCCTGGTGGCCTTTTGATATTTCCCCGACCACTTTGGCCTTTGCTGTCATATGGCCATTTGTGGTACAGTGGCTTATTCGCTTACATCTGCAGAGGAGGAGAAGGTACTCCTTCACAGAAATGTAATTGCAGTCTAGTACCATTGTTTTGCCCATCTGAACTCCTTAATGTCCCCCTTCTTCAATAGACGAATCAACTGAACCTGCTCTCCCCCAAACACCCGTGGACACGGACGATAAAGAGGAGTCGTCCAAATGTCTCTGGTTGCTAATGGCTGTAACTCCCCCTGCTTAGACCCACAGCCCAGTAATTTGCTTTTGCACTATGAAGAAGGCACCTAGAGTAATGAGTGAGAGCAATATATCTCTCAAGTGTGTTGTACTGTGGATGTGGAATCATGTAGAACCATGAATGTATGGGCTCACAGTCAGTGATTATATAAGCTTTTCAAGATGATGCCACTCTACTGGAATTTTTGTTTTGAGAGGGGGAACTTACAGGTATGATGTTGTCAGCCTGTTTATAAACCAGCTACAGCAGCTTGTCAATTATTTCCATAACTAAGGCTGCGTTGCACATAAAATGGCCCAATTCTTTGTTGTTTTAAGCATAACGCATAACGATGTGGTTATACATTTTAAAATTGTTGTTTTCATTAGTTGCCCAGAAAATGCTGCTATAATAACAAAATGTAATAACTGTAGTTTTAGAAGGGAGGATTGAATGTAAAAATGTATTGATATGTGAGATTTCATTTAAATTCTGATAATTTAATATTTATTGCTTTCAGCGAGTTATAAGGAAGACATTGCTGGGCTGATCTCAGCTGTATAAATGAGGTATATGTTAAAAGTAGCCGCTAAATTTTGTGCATCTGTTAGGCAAAGTTGTCCAAACTGTTTCCATCAGCTGTCCTGCCGCATATCAGACTGTCCTTTTATGTCAAAGTGGTCTCAACTTCAAATAGAAAAGGTGCCTCAACATCATAAGGTACACTCATAATGTACAGGTACACTCATAATGGTTATTCTTACATTTACATACTGTAGCATAAGAGTTCCAGTGCAGGACCAAACTAACATTCATCACACTACCTATGTAGTGAGAATATCTAACTGTCTCAGTGACCACTCAGCTGTCTGATTGTTAGTACATAACACTTGTCACTGTCTTTTGTTTACGCTGTCAAGTTTTTCTATTTTGTCTAATTTTAATGTGATGTTTGTACGAATATGATGGAAAGATTTTGTGCGAGCAATGGTAATCATGAATTGTTTTCAGAGCAGATCTATGTAAATTGTATACAATAGCTGTACAGTTCAGATTAAAATGCAGTATTTTAATTGCATTCCTATGTATTATTAATATAGAATAATATATCATTTACAAAGGGTTGCATCTGCAATAGTACTAATCTTTCCAGAGGCACTATGTTTTAATAAAAAAATAAAGTAGTTTACCTTTCTACTGACATGTGCTAATGCTTTCTCACCCTCCCTGCCTGTGGACAGAGGGGTGTTTGCATGTAATAATCCAAACCTAAAATAAAGTTTTCATAAAGCATTTTTATTTGTCAAGATTACTTTGGAGAATATGATTATGCACTCTTTTTCTGAGATTTAGATGAGTTTGAAAAATTGCCGGGGTTGGGGATTAACGGGATACATGGAACGGTGTTACATATTTAGGATTAAAAAAAAAAATGTTTACCGATGCATTTAGTAAAAAAAGGGATTAATAGCAGGATTACAATTTTAAAATAAATGGTATACTACCATTTTAACACTAAATGAAATTTTTTAATGGAAATTTCACCATGATCTTGAATTTAAAGAAGAAAAGGGGAACAACAGTACAGTATAATGGAGAGTGGTCTTGATCTTTTCATCTAACCCTTGGCAAGAAAGCAAACCGTTTCCCAAACTGTCCTTTAAAACATGCTAAATTAAAAAAAAAAATCTAAATTTTATCGTTATGGTGTTTTATCAGAAAAAGAACAAAGTACATCATGTTACAAACAAGATTTTATTTGTATTTTCTTTTTTTCTTTGAGTGAATAAAATTAAAATTTCCCAAATAGCTGAATAAGAGAACTTCTCTAAAAAATATAGTAGTGTAGAAAATGGACAGGACATCACATCAAAAATCACACACACAAACAAAATGACATAAAATCAGCCACAAACTGTTCTGTTTGAATACAAAGTACCCAGTCTTAAAACAATGGCTGTGAAGGTTAACAAGATTTACACATAAAAATAAATTTTGGATTAATATATTAGCATTTTTGTTAAGTGTTGTACCCCTCAAAGAGAAATTAACAGTGTAGCCAAAAAAAAAAAAAAAGCTTAACTGCATGGAAAGTTATCAGGTAGTAAGAGCCACGTGTACATGAACTTATCAACAAACTTATGAATTAATATAACAGAAACCGAAGTAAATCCGTAGCAAATTTTATTCTGCTGGTGCTAGAACCTAATTTAAGAGACAACTATGTAAAGTGGTAATACTAAGTTGTAAAAGAAGTTTGCTTTCTGCACTGCATACTCGTAAATAAGTCAACAGATTCAGCTTTTTTCTGGCTCTGGTGAACGGTGATAAAATGTGGTAAAATGTATTTTTTATTATAAGTATTACAACAAACAGAGAACCAATCAGAATCTACATCATTATCGTGTATTTGTTTGTATAATTCAGATTTTTGGAGTAGGCAGGCTGCTTTAATAAAACTCAACTGTTGCTGTCTGGAAGTCTACAGACTGAAGCCGGACATGGTGATGTGCTGAGCGTTGTTTCTTGCATCAAAGTACGAGGTGTCGGTTTCGTCCTCTGGCTGAGGGATGAAGGGCATCGGCAGGTTATGCAGGTTGTCCCAGTCCAGGCCCTCAAACAGGGGGTGACACTTGAGCTCTGGTGGATGTTGAGCAAAAATAATTAGAACACACTAGATTTACTTAAAACAGGTGATGAAACTCAGGCCAATTTTAGCGTTTTGTTATCAGCGATTCCCTGATTATAGCTAACTAGAAAAGGTTAAAATCTTTTTTTAAACATAGATTTTAGCAAAGTTATCATACTTAATTTAAAAAGAAATTGGTCAGACAATGAAATATAGGCCTGATGTGTTAAAATAAACATCACTAGTGTAAAAACAAAATAGATTTAGTTGTAAGTTGTGTACTCAGGAGAGTCTTTATATTTGGCACACCAGAAAGTCGTGGATTAGGAACTTCAAAAATCAAAAATGTGCACTTTGTCAATCGGTCCGTGTACTTGGCGGCCTACAGATTTTCGTTTTGAAATGATATAAACAAAAACCAAAAACAGCCAGTTTCCCAATTACCATGAGTAAATAGGGAAACAAAAAAGGAAAACAATCTGGTTATCCGATTGTCTTTGATGTGTTTATAGAAGGAAATTGGAAAATAAAATACTTGTGTACACGTCTCTTTTACTCAATTTTACATTGTTTTTTCGTGACCTCAAAATGACATCAAAGAAAGGGTCTTTGGGGCGACCTCTAGCTCACCCAGTAAGAGGGTGCGCCCTATGTAGGCTGAGTCTTTGCAGCAGCCCGGGTTCGAGCCTAACCCGCGGCCCTTTGCTGCGTGTCATCCCCCATCTTGCTCCCACAGTCTATCCACTGTCACTTTCAAATAAAGGGAAAAGCCCCAAAATAATCTTTAAAAAAAGGCTTTTTTTATAGTTTTTTTTTTTAAATTGAAAATGAATTAAATTTAACAATATATTAACGTTTTAAAGTACTTAACTATATACTTAGTAAACTAAGCCACCTAAAACACAGCTACAATAATTTAACAATAAATACCAGTAACAACAAAATAAATGTTGAGTTGGTATGCTAATCAGAGCCTAAAAAGAAAATACGGCATTTTAAAAGTAGAATACATTTACGGTAGCTAGCTACCGGTAGACTACAGAGAAAGTGTGATATTTTTGCGTCTGTTTTAGAGCGACAGGGGGAAAATATTTCAGTCAACACATTAAGTGGAACCTAAATGAGGAACTAAAATTTGCATTCTAATCCGGTCCGATTCCTACCGGCTGCGTAGGAACCCGTTCCATAGTGGAACCGGGTTTTGGTACCCAACCCTATTGATCACTTGGAACCACTTAATCAATGGCTTTTCTAATGAATTACATGAAGGTCTGAGGACCAACGCTTTAAATTCAGAAACAAAAAAATAAAAACTGAAAAGCGGTCCTCACCCTTCAGACCAGCTCGTTTCGTCACGTCCATGGTCAGGAGGATTTCAATCGCACTTCTTGCGTTTGCAGACAGTTCTTCTTCTTCCTCAGGCCAGGGAATATCTAAAATTGTGAGATGGTAAAAGGAGCAACAAAAGCATGTCAGCAATACGATCAAACCATTTGTTTAACTAAAACTAATATGTAAGGCAGGTTTCATACACATTTTTAAACCTATTTTAGAGCATTTTGTGGTTTAGTTTTGGATGCTCCTGTAAAACACAACCAAACCCACCTCTGTTGAGAATATTCTGGAAGACCAGGTGAGGCGCCTCGTCATTAAACGGTGGCACACCTGTGAGGAACTCGAAAAGACACACACCTAGCGCCCACCAATCCACCATGCAGTCTGGATGGAAGCAAAGAAAAGTCAATTTCATACAGCTGCTGCAGCAAAAGGCTTCAAAAACCAGATTTCCCTGTGATTCCGGTTAGAGTGCACACATTGTACTGCGGTGGCAGAAGCAGGGACTGAGTTAGGCTGAGGATGGATTGAATTTCTGGGTATAAACTTCATTATTTCATTCTACCCGTAGGTGAATGAAATAGGCCTGAGATATCAGATGTCATTAGCGATCACACTGTCATTTTGCAAACACAATGAAATACATCCTGTGATATTTGTGACTAGCGTGGTAATTTGAAATGACTGCTAGGATTTAACACTACATTTCTCACAATTCTCACTGTTGTTGAAAGCCACTTGACAGCCGATGAATAAATACTGCCACAGGTTTGTTCATGTCACAGACCATTTGTTGATGAATTCCTATAGCAGCAACCATGCTACAGAATAGCATGGGCCGACTGACGTGATAACATTCGAATGAATAACAGCATGTTAGATCATAGAGCTGGGCAATATATATCGATATTATATCAATATCGTGACATGAGACTAGATATTGTCTTCAATTGGGGATATTGTAATATCGTGATATGACATAAGTGTTGTCTTTTCCTGGTTTTAAAGGCTGAATTACAGCATATTAGTGTGATCTTTTGAACTTACCAGACTTTTGTAGCTGTTTTGTATTATTTGCCTTTTCCCCACTTAGCAACTGCAAAAAGTTCATTATGTCCACATTACTGAAGATTGTCCACATTACTGAAGATTATTTATCTTAATAATAAGTGTGAAGATATTTTGTCAATGCATCAATTGTCAACACAATATTGCCACAAAATTAATATTGAGGTATTTGGTCAAGAACACCGTGATTTCTAATTTTCTCCATATCGTCCAGGCCTATTAGATCAGACGGTTATTATTAGATGACTTTTTGCAGTTGTTAAAAATAAAAAACAAATGCCATAGCACATTGACAATGTGCCACAATTACCCAAAATCTACAGATTTTGTCCAGTTAAAAGCACATCAGCCTGATTTGCCCAGCTGTTAACAATGGTGTTAGCTTAATGTTAGAAGACAATCCCATTTTTGTAGCCTTTATAATCACAAAGTTTAAACGTTGCCCCCTTCCCTTTGATCGGGCCCACAGATGGTTCACTTATCCCAGAGGCAGAAACAGAACCAGTGGGGAAAGGAGAATGGGGAAAGAATCAGCTCGTTACCTCTAGCGTATTAGCAGGCTGGGTAAACATGCAAGCTGGCTTGCACAAACACCAATAACACTATAAACTTACCACACTGACGACTTCCTGAAACTCAAAGAGAAGGCCTGTCATAGGGACTACAATGTCAACCATCCAATGTCAATACCATTAGAATGTGTTGGGCTATTTCTGTGTCGTTGTGGTTGTCAAGGTGCTTGGAATTTTGCATTCCCTGTCTTACCATGTGGTTTTCCCAAGAGAAGCTCTGGAGCCAAATAGTCAGGAGTTCCTAAAATGGGTGCGCCCTCAACAGGCAGTGCACCCCTTCTGACACTCTTAGGGGTCCTGAAAGGGGTGCAAGTGGTCGACATGGGCTGAGGAGTCTGATGCAAAAAGGGAATACAAGGAAATGTGAAAAATGATTTAAGGTAAAAAGGTAGTCAAAAACTGCACAATGTGTTATTCAATCCAACTGCCTTTAAATCAATAACCGTTAAATCACAATGTATTACACAACAAAACTATACCCTGAAAGGTTTTGTGTAGCCAAGACAACTTCTGTGCACAAAAGACTACAACCATTCTAATGGTTCTGTGAGGCTGCTTTGAACGAGTTCTACGACTGTACAGCCAGCGCGAAACCTTGTCCAAACTGTCTTTGTATGCGTACCTGATAGAGTGAGCTGTTGGAACTGAGTCTTTTCTGCACTGGCGTTGCATTTCCAGACGCAGAGTGATAAGAAGCGGTTGTGGACATGTCCATAGCCTCAACAGAACCCACGCTGAATCTGGACATCCCTGATGTGTTGGAGCGGTTAATGGAGCTACAGTAGCTACGGAAGGCTACAACATTTCGTGGCTTGAGGAATGAGGAGGACTGTGCCAGGTCAGGGAGCCGGTTGAAGAAGGAGCACTGAGATCCTCCCTGGTTAAAGTGACCGAGTTTAGGTGTTCCAGTGTTAACAGCAGAGGGAGTTTGTGGGAGAGATTCAGTGATGGACACATCTTTATTTTCCTTTTGTTCCTCGGGTGATGCTAAAATCCTTTTTATGGAACATTTGCTTGGCTTGAGAGATGCACGGCTGTCAATAGTGAGAGATGTTTCATGCAGAGACCCGTCAGAGTCGAGGCTCAAGCTCCTGCAAATGTCACTCTTCCCAGCAAGTGGTGATGTGAAACTTGAATGTGACAGGTCCTTGGCTTCGTCTTCAAACACGTCCTCTGTTAAATCCTCCAGTTCACTAAACAGACTTTTGGCCACAAAAATGGGACTGGACCGCGTTGGGATCTGGACTTCAGCTGACCCAATACTCTCAGTGGACACTGCAAAGTCACTTATTTGGATGGTTGAAAATGTTCCAGTCAGGCCAGTTTGAAACGACGTAGTCTCTTGTGGAATCTCGTAGCATCTCTTGTAGATTGCATTACTTTTCTTGGCTTGGATCTCCAGGAGTAAGGGGCTTCTCCCAACGTCAGCAAATTTCCTCTTTGCCGATGAGGCTGATAGACAAGAATCATCCAGATCTGTGGACCCCAGGGTGTTGGTGTGAGAACTCATTTCTGCAAGATGGTCTGGATCTGACAGAACGCTCGTGGCCCCGGCAGAGAAGCCAAAAGAGGCCAGTTTTGAGGGCGGACCGTCTTGTCTGGGCCTTTTGGACTCAGAATGCAAGTCAACCTTCTGCTTGTTAGTATGTTCATTTTCTTTCTGAAAAAGAAAGATACAAGAAAATCCATTTTCACAACAAGGAATGAACAAACCAGAAAGGTATAGGAACTGGTGATGGCAAAAGTTAATGAATTATTTTGAAAGAATATCAAATTCCAATCCTTTTGTTTATTGTATCTGCTTACATCTGCACCAGGATGTTGTAAGTCCTCACATTCCCACAATGGACTGAAGCCACCTTCAGTGTCAGTGGTGCTGCATACACTCATCGTGTCACACCTCTTCCTGATCTTCAGCAGTTTGGTGGTCAGATTTTTTGACAGGTTATGAGGGCTAAAGACAATATTGCTGGGTCCTGTAGAGATAATACAGATGAACCAAAACTGTTTAAACACATTCTCAATGTCAAAATCTCACTAGGAAGCTAAACTATGTACCGGCCTTTCATAAAAAAAACAGTCCTTGCATAACCAGTGAGTCATCTATAATGACCTGTTCTCTGAGGAACCAGAGAGGACCGCTGATCTTTTTTCTTCATCAAGGGAGAACCAAGAGAGCTATTCTTCTGTTTTATTTTGCCACAGGACTTGGACAAAGCAGATGTACTGCAGTGACGCTTGGCTTCTTCTGCAGGTGAATTCTGTGTTTGATAAAAGTCAAGGAAATGTCATTATTCAACACCAAATTTGCATAAATACAGCACGCAATTAGGGCATTTCTCCAGGAATAATTATATACATTCCACTTACAAATCCAATGGCACTGATTAAGGAGAGGACTTGACCCGGAGTGCGGAAGTAATCTTTGTTTGGTTTAGCCAAGGATGGAGTGGTAAGGATATCCATAAGACTCAGCTCTGATAAAGTGCAGTCATAAAATAAAGGGAAATGTTACTAACATTGCAAGTGGTAATGGTCACACTTTGTTCAGGTGTTAAGCTGATGGGACTCGTACCTCTGTCAAGCTTGACTTTAGAAAGGCCGAAGTCTGTCAGTTTGATGTGACCTTTGTTAGATATGAGCATGTTGTCTGGCTTCAAGTCCCTAAAAAAGTTATAAATCATGTAAATTCACAGGTCACACAATCAACCTCACCCTCACCCAAAGATTACTCAATCAACCTAAAGAAATTGTATCAAAGTACCTGTGGATTATACCATGTCGGTGGAGGTAGTCCAAAGCGAGTGCAACCTCTGAAATGTACTTTACACACATATCCTGGTCGAAATACCCATAGATGTGAAGCAGAGATTTGACATCTCCCCCAATGAGGTATTCCATTACCTGTAAAAATCAAACAAAAACATATGGAAATAATACTTACAATAATGTTAACGTAAATGTGTTTTTTGCAAGTGCCATTTTTTGTGTCTGGTTATACCAGATAGATCTTGGTGGCTGTCTGAAGGGAGTAGAACAGGTGAACTACGAAGGGGCTTTTGCTCAAAGCAAGTGCATCTCTCTCTGCCTTCATCTGGCCCGTCATGTTTTTATCAACCATGTCGGCTTTCTTTGTCATCTAAAGAGAAGAAGAGTGCATGTAAGCAACTTCAAATAGTCTACTTAACTGATTTAACGTTGTCAAAGACCAACCCGACTTACTTTAATGGCATATAATCGCGAATTGCACTTCTTCCGTGCAAGGTAAACCTTTCCAAAAGCTCCGCGGCTAATGGGCTTCAAAATGAGGAAATCCTCGATCGAAGGCGGTTTAGGAGTATCCACCGATTTATCATTTTTTCGGCTGGAGTCGTGCTTTTCACCTGCGTCCATTGTGCTGCTGTTTTTAAATGAAGAGTTTGGTTGCGTCTATAACAGCCAGCTAGGTCAGTAGACATTGCGTGTTGAAACAACAATCTAGAGTTTGTTTTGAAATTTTGAATTGACTGTTCTTTCGCGGGGTCCTCTGAACTTCCGTTCCGTTTAGTTATTCAACTAACTGCCTGTGTGTAAATCATCCCTGGGGTTATTCCTTTTCGCTGTCAAATTGCAAAGTGAACCACCAGCAGTCACAATTAGGGATACGCGAACGATATTGGATATTTAATATGTATATATATGTTTTTTTAATTGTGTTTTTTGTCCATCCATGTCGTTTTGACATTTTAATTTTGATCAGGCAGTAATGTATAAATTGTGTAATACCCTATAGCAATACCAGCAAAGCGTACTTTAGCTAAAGCGCACATTACAGGGGAATGGAAATATTTATTTTGTCATATATATTTTAAGCACTTATAATCTAATTTTAATAAGTCATGGTTTGAGATCCACAACTGATGTAATAGCGCAGTCTGCACCCGGTAGTAATTCGGCATTACGTCATATTGTAGTCCATTTGACCTCAGATGCCGGAGAATCCATTTGCTGTTGTTTAGCTAAGCTGCTGAAAGTTGTGTAACAAGGGAAACAAAAAGGACACCACACCGGGAGGACTGGTTCATTTGAGTTATATAGAGGGTCTGTCCTCACACATCAACCCCCGACTGCTGATTTTGGGTAATCATTCGGCAAAAATGTTTTCACTGTCGACGTGTTTTCAGCAACAGCAGGTAACGTATAGCCGCCCGGTAGCAGATGTTTGATAATTAAGCTAGGTAGCTAATGTGTCCTCCTCTGACAACGTACAGCTATGCGTTTCAGTTATAAAGTAAGCTTTGTATGGAACGGAAAGTTCTGGGAGCAATGAGAAGATCTGGATATTGTTGTTTAAGTTATGTCTTCAATGTGTCTTTTCAATGACAACCTAGCTCAGCTAATGTTAGCATTGTTCTTCATAGTCAGCCCATGCATACGTAACGTTGTCGTGGTGAGCTAAGCAGCAAGATCCGACACGGACAGCGCGATTTGTACGTTTGGTTCTCTCATGACGTCACCATCTGATTTGGGGGTGCTAACTTAATTTTGAGTGTAAGTTATATAACTGGCACACGTCTGACGAATGTGGGCCAGACTTTTTTCTGATTGGCGGAACAGAGTAGTCAGCGAATAACAGTCCGACCTCATTGTCTGGACGTTTCACATAACATCCAGGAAAACCTGAAATCCCTTTCAGACATTAACTTATGTAAGTGTTTAGTGCATAATACATGGTAAAGGAAGATTGTACATTTCATCATGTGTTAAAAAATACTTATCCCAGTATGACTTTTTTATCCCAGTATCCTTTGCACTATGCTCCACATTTAAATAATTTGTATTGCTCTCTTTATTGCATTCATGCCTCTATATTGTTTCTGTTTATAGTTTGTGTATATATATATATATAAGTGTGTATATATTGTTTGGTTGTTTTGTATGTGTAGGCACATTATGAGCCACAAGGTTCTAAAGTAAAATTCCTCGTCTGATTGTGTATCTGCCAGATGATAGTGCCCCTCAGCCAGCTCATCAATGCCCTCCACTCTCTGAAGAACTCAGCCACAGCTTCAGTCCAGGCCCTGCACAAAGACTTCGTTCCAGACCACAGTCCATATCTAAAAGAGGTGAGATGGACACCACACAGGTACATGACATGATTGATACAACACATAATCATCAATGACTTAGGTCTGACCTCCGAATTGGAATGAATGTGTATTTGAACTTTTTTGTTGCTTTTGTTGGTAATGCAAAAATTGTACTGAACACTACTTATGTTGGAAAACCTACGGTAAACAATAGCTCTGCAGCCAATAACATCATGGAATTAGTCTGACATCAGTTATTGCTCGTGTGGGGGATGGGGGGCTTTTTTTTAGAAGGCTTACACACATGAAGCCTGACAAATCACTCATGAATGAATATTACTGAAGCTGTTTGAAATGTAATTTTCATCATAAAAATGTTTTCCTGCTGAAAACATCTTTTGTGATTAAGGTGAAGGATGCCCAATCTTCAATAGTCACATTTTTCTTAAACACAATAATGGCCAGGGCCAGACGGAATCTGCAGATGAAGAATCCCGCAGATGAAGAAATAGAAAAATATATATATATACACACACACACACACACACACACACACACACACACACACACACTTTTTTATTTTTATTAAACACAGTATGTTAACTCATCTACACCACAAGCAGAATGGCACAAGCAGTTTTTTGTTTTATTTTACACTAGCAGAGAAATGTATTCCCAGGCCTACCAGTACATGTCACGTTGTCTGTCTATTTCATGTGCAAAGTAATTATTTTGCACATCCCACAGTAGTGAAGCAGGTCTATCTCACTGTCTAAATGTCTATGTCTCTGAAAAAGGAGTGTGTTTTTCCAAAGGCTCTAAAAATCCACATGCACGCAATGATCAATTTTAGAAAAGGCTAAACACCTTATCTTTCCTTCTTTCTTTCTTTCTTTCTTTCTTTCTTTCTTTCTTTCCAGCCCACTGTGAGTCTGAGGGATCTGGGCCTGTCAGAGATCAGGGCGAGTCAGCTGGATGAGCTGGTCAGCAGGTTACTGCCCACACCCGGGCCCGAAGAACCTCCCGCTGTTCCTTCCATATGGAGGTCGAGTCATGTTTCTTCAGACAGCTTCTTCCACAACAAGCATGGTGAGCAGCTTAGGCTTTCCAGCTGTCTTGTTTTCTGGGAAAATCTTACTTTATCAAAAGCTGTCGAATCTCAGACAATTTAGTTACTTTAGAAAGCTAATTTTACACATTCGTCATTATTAGGGGTGTGCAAAAAAAGAAATCGATTTGAATCACGATTCAAGCTCTATCGATTCAAAATCGATTGATTGATTTCCAAAATTCGATTCATATATAGACATACATACGTACATATAAATAAATGTAAAAATAATTAAAAAAGAAATTATTCTAAGTCTACTGCAATCCCATGATACATAGATAGATCTATACATACTTTATTTATTCCCCCAAAGGGAAATTCAAGGTCCCAGTAGTTTACAGACATCACACACACACACACACACACACACACACACACACACACACACACACACACACACACACACACACACACACACACACACACACACACACACACACAAACATACACTTACATCATGACAGGATGTTAAAAAAACAAATTACACACAAATCCATATATATTTATATATACAAACACACACACACACACGTTCATACATGGGAAAAGTAACTATATTGACATAATATGAATCAATTTTTAATTAAGAAATCAACGAATTGTGAGCTTAAAAATTGGAATCAAATCGTGACATTTTCTGAAAATTTTACACGCCTAGTCATTATATAATATGTTAAGTGAAACAAACTTGTTTTCCCTTCTTGTCTGACAGGGTTTTCACACAGAAGGTTGGGTGTTTTTGGCTCCCCAATATTCCACAGACAATACCACAGTCCTCTAAAGGAAGCATGCTCAGAGCTACAAACCTTGCCCGGTGAGAAACATGACTTTGTACACTGAAGCGTGTGTGCGTGCGTGTGTGTGTGTGTGTGTGTGTGGGGGGATGTGTGTGTGTGTATGAACGGCTTGACATTTAGGGAAGTGTGTTTAATGTTTTTGGGGCTTTCCATTTATGTCTATTTTTTTAGTATGGATCCAGAGTCGGGGTTTCAAGACACTTAAATCAAGGACCAGGCGGATAGAGTCTGCTTATGACGGTCCGGTCGAGTCCGAGGCCTACACACCAGCCTTCATGAAGGTCTGCAAAGATTAGTGGGACCGGTTGGAGGGCACTGTATTACCAAAATAATTAAGGGTTGGTTAATTCTGAAGCTTTCCAACCAACTCTCTCCCTATATTTTTCTCCCAGGGATTGCTACAGAGGGAAAAGGGACCAGAAGCACAATCACTGGACGAACTGATTAAACAAAAGCACCTTCCAGATAACCAGCAGGAAGCGTTCAAGACGGGGTTCACCGAGGGGTTCATGAGGTCTCAGGCCTTCACTCAGAGAACACAAGGCAAGTGGCTCACTTACTAACAGTGCTGATCCATTTGGGCGACACGACAGAAACGTGGTGTCGCCACATCATACATCCGTGGTTGATGCTGCACACCCCTGACTTGCAGCTGATTAGACAAACGTGTCATGTGGGTCTGGCTGCTCGTGAGCTCCACACCACTGTCATAGTGGCTTTGACGGAATACAATATCTTATTTTACAAAAATAGTTCACCAAAACTTATTTCTGAGAACATTTTAAGCGAGAAATAGGCTGTGCAGTTGCTGAATCTGTCTTTAACCTAGATCAACAAATGTCAGTTTTAAAGATTTGTCTACTTCTACTTGATAGTTGCACCTTATGACCTCATAAGGGGCAAGATTCCAGATAGGCCCATCTGAGCTTTCATTTTCTCAAAGACAGAGTAGGATACCCAGGGCTCGGTTTACACCCATCGCCATATCTCACCACTGGGGGATCATAGGCAGGCTGGGGGAACGCATTTAAATGTTAAAACACCTCATAAAGTTAAAATGTCATGCCATGGGACCTCTAACAGCTGCACCAGGTTTCTTTGGGTGCCAGTGCCGAGTTAAAACACAGAGATCCTATGATTGACACAAAGAACTTCTATCTCATCTTTGTCTGTGCTCTGTTTTACAGCTTCGCTGAGGAGAACCAGGATTATCCTGCTGGCCCTCCTCCTTGTTGGTATTTATGGCTTGTCAAGAACCCCGTTTCTCTCGGGTAAAGGCTCCTTTTCTGATGCTGGTTTGTTTCAGTCTTTATTCTTTCCTATGCTTGCAAATCAAGTCAATATTGCCCTACATGCACACTGCAAATATAACAAAGCTTGTTAGAGCCTCCAAAGATGTTAAATAAGGCTTTTACTTGAGCCTATTTCTGCTTAAATAGTTGATGTTTTGAATGTGTACCTTTTTTAAAAGACGCTCTTAGTAATGTTGGGTGACGTCACTTCTTGTTGACATTATTTTCAAACAAGACTAAGACTAGCTCACCCGTCCCTCCTCCTCATCCCGCCCCCTCCCGTCCGTGTAGCCTAAAAACGTGTGACATTGCTTAGAGCACCTTTTTAAAAGGTAATACCTTACATTATAGCTGATAAGATACCATCTTTCTCCCAGTGTGCTTGTTTGACTGATTATTCTACTGCATACCACCGTGTAGTAGTACTTTAATATCAATTTCGACTATGTATGTTTTTTTGTATGTGCTAGAACTGTTTGAATACTTGAATTGATAATTGTATAAAAGTATACATTTAGATTTTTATATTGAGATACATACTGCAGTAAGCATATTGTAAGCAGCTGTTATAGTGTGAGATGTGCGAAAGGTTTCTGACTGGTGTTGCTATAGTGAACCATTTGTTTTGGGATTTCACAGTGAGGTTCCGCACCACATCTGGTCTTGACTCTGCAGTCGACCCCATCCAGATGAAGAATGTGACATTTGAGCATGTCAAAGGAGCAGAGGAGGCAAAGAACGAATTACAAGATGTTGTGGATTTTCTCAAGAACCCAGAGAAATTTACTGTTCTGGGTGGAAAGCTGCCTAAAGGTATTTTATATTTTGTTCTGTTTCATCCGTTTTTTCTGTCCAGGGAAAAAGCCTAATGCAAAAGTTTGGATTTTCTTTTTTTATATATATATCCAGCTATTTTATTCTAAGTTGTTTGGTTTTACCCTCTCAGGGATCCTCCTCGTCGGTCCACCAGGCACAGGAAAGACTCTGTTAGCACGGGCTGTGGCTGGGGAGGCCGATGTGCCTTTCTACTACGCCTCTGGATCAGAGTTTGATGAGATGTTTGTGGGTGTGGGTGCAAGTCGAATCAGAAACCTTTTCAGTAAGTTTACCGGATGTGAGAAAACGTGATTAACCAGTGAGGTTGAGGAGGAGTTTCCAAACGACTAATAATCTTTGTGGTTTGCAGAAGAGGCAAAAGCGAATGCTCCTTGTGTTATCTTCATTGATGAGTTGGACAGCGTTGGCGGAAAGAGGATCGAGTCTCCAATGCATCCCTACTCTAGACAAACCATTAACCAGCTGCTGGCTGAAATGGATGGGTCAGTGTTCTGCCTTTGTCATTTTGAAAACTGCATGGTCGAAAAGATCAAATGTTGCTGTCAAGAACTTTGACTTCCCAAACTCAGTGTTTTGGTACTTTACAGGTTTAAACCAAACGAGGGTGTCATTGTTATTGGTGCTACAAACTTTGCAGAGGCTTTGGACAGGTATGTTTACATTTCACTTTTTTTTAAATTAGGTTTACATTTGCATATTTAGGTAGCATAGCCGATTGTGGAACAAAGTTTAAAATAAGCTGAAAAAATATCAATCCCTATTAGAGCTGGGCTATATGGAGAAAAACCAATATCTCCATAGTTTACCAAATACCTACCTACCTATCAATAGTGTAGGGTTGACAATTGGTGCTTTCACAAAATATACACACATTGATACTTCTGCTAAATAATCATCATTTGTTGATATATTATGCGTTGGTGAAGGCAAATAATGGAACAGCTAGAAAAGTCTGGTGTGTTAGGAAAGTTACATGATTACATTAATATGAACATGAACCCGAAAATGAGCATAATGTGAGCATTTTAAAACCAGGAAAAGACAACACTTGTGTCATCAGGATATGACAACTTCCAAAATTTCAAACAATACCTAGCATCATATATCAATATTGATATAATATTGCCTTTCCCTAATCCCTACAGTATGTAGTTCATGTACACACAACTGTTCAACTGTGACCTTTACCCTCTGACAGATGCCTCAGGCTGTTTTTATCTGTGGCCTTGTCCTAGTTTGTGTTACAGAAGTCTGAATGGAACTGGTTCATGTACACAAAACAAATACAATGAATCACTGACCCGTTTTATACCAACTCCACTTAGACAACAACTTAAAGTTCTGCAGTGATTTTGTTTACACATTTGCATGGAAAGTTAACTAGAATGTGCCGTGCAGTGGTACATGTTCTGACATTTGCTCACAGTGTTCATTTTCCAATTGTACCATGAGTGAATTTAAACCCAAGATTTGGTTTGAGTATCTGAAAGTATACGTTGCTCTTCAAAAATCAGATGTGATGAATAAAATGCAATTAAAGCAATAAAGGTAAGTTGGTTTAACAGAAGTTAAGAGTCAATGCAGTATGAATTTTAAACCCTGTGTTGCTTCTACTTTTCAGTGCTCTGGTGAGGCCAGGCAGGTTTGACATGCAGGTGACGGTCCCTCGTCCCGATGTCAAAGGACGCACTGAAATTCTCAACTGGTACCTCTCAAAGATCAAAATTGACCCTGGTATGTCTCTGTGTCAAATATCCCAAAATATAAGGGATATATATATATATATATATATATTATATCTTGGTAAGAAAATCTTTCAGAACATGGTTATCAATGCACTCTTTGTCATTCCCTGTTAGTATTTCAGAATTGAGTTCTAACTAGCAATTAATGTGATATTAGTGAGCAAATCCTGCACATTTTGCAGAAACACTAGCTCTCGTTGTCAACTGAAATAATCCTAAAGCATTCAAAAGAGCAGCCCTGCGAGAATACCTTTGTTTGTCATTTCTGTAAAAGACCATTGTCTCTCAGACACGGAGCACCTTTTAATAAGAAGGCCTTTTCTGTTAAATTGCTCTTTTACAGCGGTGGAAGCAGAGATTATTGCCCGGGGCACAGTGGGCTTCACTGGGGCAGAGCTGGAGAACCTAGTCAACCAGGCCGCCCTGAAGGCAGCCATGGACGAGAAGGAGATGGTCACAATGAAGGATCTGGAGTTTGCTAAGGACAAGATCCTCATGGGTGAATGCACACACACACACACACACACACACACACACACACACACACACACACACACACACACACACACACACACACACACACACACACACACACACACACACGTTAGATCTACTCTGCACTCCTCATATCACATGGGACGGATTACCTAGACACACTCTTGGAGCCAGGAAGAATGTCAGAGATGACATGAATGGGAGCCAAGTCTAATATTTTTGTTTTAATCCTTTTTATTTTGTCTTTTTCATACAAGGCCCTGAGAGGAAGAGTGTTGACATCGACAAGAAGAACAAGACCATCACAGCCTACCATGAGTCCGGCCATGCAATTGTTGCCTATTACACCAAAGATGCAATGCCCATCAATAAGGCCACCATCATGCCTAGAGGTCCAACTCTTGGCCATGTGAGCTCATCTCAGACTCCTCTCCAGCACGGTTTGGGTAACTTTTAAATGTGAAAACTTAACCCAAATCTTATTTTCTGTCCTCCAGGTGTCCATGCTCCCAGAGAATGACCGTTGGAGTGAGACAAGAGCCCAGCTGCTGGCTCAGATGGATGTCAGTATGGGTGGCCGAGTAGCAGAGGAGCTCATCTTTGGAGATGATAACATCACCACTGGTGCGGGGATCAAAGAACTTGATTTTATCGTGTTTGGGTGTCAGTCCTGTTGTGCTATTAGCACCAGAAACACTGTTAAAGAGAATATACTTTACCTGTATTCTAAAACCGTAATGTTAAAAAAAAAAAAAAGTTTCTCAGAGCAGTGTGTGTAGTGCAAAATGCAATGGTTGTAAAGAATTCTGACGGATTGGGATACCAAACGTAAAAAGACATCATTTTCTTTTGCTGGTATATGAAAGAAAATTCTTTGTGTTAATGTAATGAATGAATGAAATCAGAACAGTGAAATATAGTACACGTCTGATAACAGTGACTATATGCTTTGGTTGTTTGTGTTACAGCATTAGTTTAAATCTGTCGATATTGTTCATTTTAGGAGCCTCCAGTGACTTCGATGGAGCAACCAAAATAGCAAAAATGATGGTGACCAGGTTCGGCATGAGTGACAAGGTAACATTTCAATTTGTGTGGTAAATGACTGATCGTTTGCTAACATAGATGACAGAGTTTGTCACTAAAAGGTGATGTTCAGGGGCCTTTATTGCTGAGGGGCTTGACCCTTTTTGTACAGTGTGTGTGTGGGGGTGTGGGTGTGTGTGTGTATATAAACACACACACACACTCAAAAAAATTTCGTATATTATGTAATGTGTGTACATGTTATTTTGAACATCAGAGACTGGGACACTCATTTATTGTTAAGGTGGAATGAAAACCTGCAGTCATTTAACATTGCTAGAACATAGAATTACACAAAGACAACAATCTCTCTGTCTAACTCGGGAAAGTAAATGTCCTCGCGGCAGCCACAGCTTATAATGACCAGTAACAACCAGTGCCTAATGCACAGGAAGGTCTATTGTTCACTCAACCTAAGGATGTAATTTGTGTTTGATTGCAGCTTGGTGTCATGACCTACGGCGACGTGACCAAGCAGAGCCCCGAGACACAAGCTGCCATTGAGCAGGAAGTCAGGGCTTTACTGAAGGTGAGTCTTCCCACAGCTGTCTCAAATTGACGGTTATAATGTATCTCTTTCTTATTCAATTTCTTCCTCTCTCATCCAGGGCTCATACGATCGTGCTAAAAACATCCTAAAGACGTACAACAAGGAGCACAAGAAGCTAGCTGATGCCCTGCTCACATATGAAACTCTGAACGCCAAGGAGATCAAGATGGTGCTGGAGGGCAAATCACTGGACCAGCAGTTACCTCAGTAGATATTTGACTCTTGTATCATGTGTATATATATATATATGGAACTGTGCACAAGGCTTTCGGATGCCTTGTATTTCATTTGGTTGTAACCCTCTTATTATCAATGTGAAGATTAAATGATTAAGTTTCACCCCTTATAAACATTTTTATTATATTTTGTTATTTTCATTTGTCTTGCATTTTCTGAGGCAAAGACTTTTGGTTTTACAGGGATTTTTAAAAGCACACGGTTTAATTGGATAAAAATACATATTTGTTCCCTGGAAGTTTATCTGCTACACTCAAAGGGGTTTGAGGGGCTTCCTGTCCTCTACTCAAATTACTTCTGTGGATGTTTTGTTACATCAGTCATATTTGGTATCATAACACGGTTTATACAGTAAATGTATTAAGATGAGATAAATGATTTCACGTATGTCTATGTCTCATTTATGTGTACAGACCGGTAAACACCATAGAACCTTAAAAGAACCTCAATCTAGAATGTACCACCTGGCTGTAGCAAAGAACAGGTGATACCAATGCTCATTTTAGAGTTTTGTTTTTCTCTAAATGATATATGTCAGGTGCATTTATTGTATTTATTTAAGTGCCCAAAGACGTGTTTTTTTTCTGGAATGAGTGATCTGACGCCCTATTCTAAGCCCACGTGTTGCTGATCATTGAGGGGATACACACACACACACACACACAAACGCTGTAATTGTGTAACAGGATTGGCTCTGTGCTTCCGTTTGTTCTTTGAGACAAAGACCTTGGAGCTCAAATAAAGGTTATCCTTGCTCAAATGTGTTGCTCTGTACATGACTCAAATGAAACTTAACTTGCAATGACTGACGTTGGCCACTGGGGGGGCAGCACAAGCTGCTCTCAAAGCTTACATGGCCAATTATATCATTAAATATATGGCCAGTGTGCTAGCAAGACACTTCCTTATTTACACATCAAACAGATATTAGAATTTATTTGGAGATGAATGGCTCCAGGATTTATTTTCCCGTTGGTTCTCTTTTGGTCTTTGCCAGCTTCGTAGTGAAATATCTGACTACATTAGTTGCCAAATGCTCCGCCATGTTCTCCACCTGCAGACTTTGCTGCTGGTGCTGTACAAAAACCTACAGGTCACAGTGGGTTTATCAGCTCTCCCACTGAAAACCACTGCTGGGAATAAGGTTGATGGTGGTTTAAAAAAAAAAAAAAAAAAAAAAGTTAAGTTGCAAGACTTAAAAACATTGAGTGGAGCAGACATGAAAACACTTGTTAAGGTGAGGGGAACAGCAGAGTTGGGTAACACCTTTCACTCCTAGTACATATATCACTTGTTCAGTAGGCCTACATTCAGACCCCGTGCACTTTTAAGTTTCAGACCTACAGAAAGCTAAAAAAGTTAATATTGATATCCCCTTAACACCGTAATGACAAAGCAGAAACAGGATTTGAGATTTTTGTGTGCAAATTTATTAAAAGAAGAAACATTGACATAACCATTCAGACCTTCACCTCAGTACTTGGTTAAAACACCTTGGGGAGCAATTAAAGCTTTAATTCTTCTTCTTCCTGGGTAACGAGGTTAAATGGGGACAGTCAGTGGACAGCCATTTTCAGGTCTTTCCAGAGTGTGTATCAGAATGTGTAATTGGGGTCTAAGCCTTAAATCTTTTAGGAGCTTTTGTTTTGTGGGGGGGGGGGGGGCTGCACTCTTTGCCTGCAAAGGGAGAAACTGAGAAAGCAGAGTTGTGACTCTTTGATTTGCCCATGCAATTTGTGTATGATTCTGATTGGTTGAGCAGGAAGGTGAACACCTCCACCAGCTGATTCCATTTAGGAAGAGTTCATTGATTAAATTAGGTCTTCCTGAAAGACTTTACACTGAGCTACATTTAAATCAGGAGAGACTAGTTGCATTCATATGATACAGTTATACACAGCATAAAAAGTACATTAGGATAACAGCTGAATTGATTTAGGAGTGCACTGATTAAAAGTTAAGTCTCTCTGAAAGAATTTATGCTGAGCTACATTTGTTGTTTTCTGAAAGTTTCTCCCCACAGGATTTCTGGAGCTCAGCTAAACTGACCATCAAGATTTTTGGTAACCTCTTCTACCAAGGTCCTTCTTCCCAAGATTACTGGCTGTTCCAAACTTCTTCAATTAAAGAATGATGTAGGCCGCTATGGTCTTTAGAATTTTTAAGGCAGCAGAATTGTTGTCCCCCCCCAGCCTTCCCCAAATGTGTACACACAGCCTGTCTCTGAGCACTGCTGAAAGTTCCTTTGACGGCACGGCTTGGTTTTTGCTCTTATATGCACAGTTATCAGGCCTTATATAGAGAGGTGTGTTTGCCTTTCCAAATCACGTTCAATCAGTTGAATTTGTGACAGGTGGACTCCAATCAAGGTGTGTGGAAACGCCTCAAGATGATTGAGAGAAATGGGAGGCACCTGAGCTCAATTAAAATGTCGAAGCAAAAAATGTCAGGGTCTGAACACTTCGGCTATGTCAATGTGATGTTTCTGTTTTTTCTTAAAAAAAAAACAAACTTAAATCCTATTTGTGCTTTATCTTTTACGAGCAGTAACTGAAAATTGATGAGTAAAAAAAAAAGGAATTTAAACAAGTTTCGAATAAGCCTGCGACATAATAAAATGTGTAAAAGGGAAGGAGTATTTGTACTTATGGATAAATTATAGAATTAGACCAGCATGATGATGACTGTTACTTCTGTCCAGACACATTGATTTATAAGCATGCATCTATCTGCAGATTCTGCCGCATCCAATAATGTCCTTATTTTCTAGGGTTTATTTTTTAAACATATTTTTAAATTAGGTAGAAGGGAAAAAAATGTATTATTTTTCCTGACTAATGCAGTCTCATCCACAGTTATGGTGTTATGTTTATTCTTCTAAGTAAAAATAGTACTATTTCCTTGTAGAGATGATGTGAACACAGGTTTCTGTGGATATGCTTTGAAATCTGCTAGTGATAAGCAGACTCTACTACTTACTGTGGTCTTTTGTTACACTTGCAAACAAGAACAAAAAACTTATTCACTGCTGCCTTTTGAATGATCTTAAGTTACAATTAGTGTATTTAGTTCCAGATGAAGCCAACTGAGATGTAACAAGGCAGGGCATTGTTGTGTCCTCTTGTCCTAACTCATAGGCACAATGTTTATAAGGGTGGGAGGTACAGCAGCTCTAGTCCTGACCAAACACAGCTTCACTATGGAGGGGCATGAAGTTTCGTTTAGGCTTTTAGAATAAAGCAAACACGTCAACAGAGAAACTTCACTATCGTCACAAAGGAACAATGGAGGAAGCAGAGGATGATATAGCTGTTATTGGCATTGGATGCAATTTTCCTGGAGGTATGATACAAGCAGTTTTTATTTCTAAGTGAATGTTTTTTTCCCTAGTTGTCTTCAGGTAAATCAAATTTATTATGGTCTGTTTCATATTAGGTGAGGGGTTGGACAATTTCTGGAAGGTTCTGTTGGAGGGGAAGAATTGTGCCGTAGATATTCCAGCAGAGAGATTTGACACCAGTTTTTGGTATGATGCTGATGATAGCAAACCTGGAAAAACACAGACCAACAAGGCAGCTCTTATAGAAGGGTAAGCATTGTCTGTTAAGATTAAGTGGTACATTTCTATTGAAAGATTTTTCAGATTATGATAGATCTGCTATTTTTTATATTTCAGGTTTAATGAATTTGATCACAAGTTTTTTGGCATTACTGAAGCAGAGGCTGAATTCATGGACCCTCAGCAGAAACTCCTGCTGCAGTGTACATACAGGGCATTGGAAGATGCAGGAATCGCTATGGAGAGCATCAGTGGCAGCAGAACGGGAGTTTACATAGGTGATCGTCTATTGTTCCATGATACATTTTAAACAAGCCCAATTTCATGATGCACAAATTCTGACATACTCTGCTTCATAATAATGTTGCAGGTCTAATGAACAGGGACTACGAGATACTCCGAAGTAACAGTCCTGCTACGATAACCCACTACAACGGAACTGGGACGGCCATGAGTGTGGCTGCCAATAGAATATCCTTCACCTTCAACCTCACTGGCCCTTCTTTTGCCATAGACAGTGCCTGTTCATCATCTTTGGTGGCTCTACATGTAGCCTGCCAGGCTATGAAACAAGGTATTTAATTATTTCCCTCCCATAATAATATGCCTGAAAGCAAGCTAATCAACATTCATATGTTCCATGTTTTTATTTTAATAAACCAGGAGACTGTGAGATGGCTTTGTGTGGAGGTGTCAGCTGCATCATAGAGCCAAGAGTGTTTGTAGCTCTCAGCAAGGCGAAGATGATCTCACCTGAGGGGACCAGCAAACCTTTCTCCTGCAGAGCAGATGGCTATGGTAGAGGGGAGGGCTGTGGTGTAGTTCTCCTGAAGCCTCTGAAAAACGTAAGCAAGTATTCTGTTTATTGTTCATGACAATTTCATGCCATTAATACATTGCATACAGCAGAGATAATAAATGGTCTGCTGAAACCATTACCAATATTTTACTTTCTATCTAAAGGCCATAAAAGACTGCAACAAAATATGGGGTATCATTAGAAAAACAGCGGTCAACCAAGATGGACAGTCAGTGACTCCAATCACCAAACCCTCCGTGACACAACAACAGGAGCTATTACAAAGAGTCTACTCAGAGTCTGACCTTGTGAATGTCCAGTACATAGAGGCACATGGGACGGGAACTCCAGTTGGAGATCCAACAGAGGCAGCAAGCATCTCAAATGTCATTGCTAAAGCCAAACCTCCCGGTTCAGAGACTCTGTGGATTGGCTCTGTGAAGGGCAACATTGGACATACAGAATCTGCAGCTGGAGTGGCCGGACTCATTAAAGTACTCTTAATGATGAAGCATGCAACCATTGTTCCCTCAGTTTTCTACTCAGAAGAGAGTGCCAGTGTAAATGTAAAAACTCTGCCTATAAGCATTCCAATTAAAGTGGAAAGATGGGAGACACATAGGTCATTAGGAAGGGTGGCTGGGATCAACAGCTTTGGGTTTGGAGGCACAAATGCACATGTGATTGTAAGAGAGTACAGACAGACCACCATACCCACTCAGACCCCAAAGCGCTGTCCAAATGTCTTTGTAGTATCTGCAGCCTGTGAGAAATCACTCATCCAGTCTATTGCCGACACCCACCACAGGCTTTTCAGTGATCAAACAGTTGACTTACAGGCATTGTCATACACTTCAGCATGTGGAAGAAGTCATTTCAGACACAAGTATAGAAAGGCCTTTCCAACATCTTCCCTCTCAGATTTAGAACATCAGCTGACATCTGTACTAAAAACAAAGGTTGGGCCAATAAGCTCTGACATCCAGGTGGTGTTTGTGTTTTGTGGGAATGGGGTTGCCTACAGGGGTATGTGCAAGCAGCTCCTGAAAGAAGTTCCTGTGTTCAAAGATAAGGTCAAAGAAGTTGAGAAGCTCTTTCAGAGTCATAAAAGCATCCACATTTGTCAATGGCTTGCTGGTGAATACGATAATGAGGATTTCAGCACGGCAAAGGTTGTCCAGCCTCTTCTTTTTGCGATTCAGGTTGGCATTGCCACTCTCCTAAAGCAATGGGGTGTCAAACCTGATGCCGTGCTTGGACACTCTGTTGGTGAGGTTGCTGCCGCTCACTGTTCTGGTCTCCTGTCTCTTGAGGATGCAGTAAAAGTATTGCATCATCGCAGTAATCTTCAGAGTAAGGTCACAGGGGGGAAAATGCTTGTTGTTGGCAATGTGGCAGTAGAAAAGGTATTAAAAATCCTTCCAGAGTTTTCTGGGAAGATTTGTGTTGCAGCATTCAACAGCCCCCAGTCTTGCACTTTGTCAGGGGACGCAGATGCAATAGACGTCCTTCATCAAAGACTGAAAATTGTGTTTAAAGAAAAAAATCTCTTCCTCTATGAGTTAGATGTGCCAGCAGCATACCATAGCCATATAATGGATCCTATACTGGATGACGTTGAGAAAAGTATCAATCCCTTGGATGCCAACAATATGGAGTGCAAGCTTTTTTCTACAGTGACAGGACACAGTTATTCAGACGGTGACTTTAGAACAGGCAGTTACTGGGCAAGGAACATCAGAGACCCTGTTTTATTTGAACAAACGCTGCGTGCTGCCACCAAAGACAGGCAATCAAGGACAAATGTGGTTTTTGTGGAGATTGGACCTCGTAGGACTCTCCAAAGGAACATCCATGAGACTTTGGGAAATAACACCATAGTTCTTCCCTCTGTTCAGCCAGAGAAAGATTATGAAACAGTCTTGTCTACTGCGGCAAAACTGTTTGAACTGGGCATCAGAGTGGACTGGCATCAACTCTACAGAGGTTCTGAAACATTGCCCATAGGTCTTCCAGTCTATCAGTTTGTCAAAACAAAGACAGAATTGAGCTTTGAAGCTGTAAGAAAAGGTGGTGAATCATCTGGGTTTTCCCCACATAGACTCATATCCCAAATAAAGCAGGAAAACAAAGAGTACGTGTGCAACCTCTCATTAGAGACTGCACCATATCTTTGGGAGCATAAAAACAATGGCGTTCCCATTGTGCCAGGTGCGTTCTATGTTGAACTAGCTTTTGCCTCAGTGATGGCAAGTTTAAGGCCAAAGAAACCTGTTTCTCTTCTCCAGCTCAGTATACGGTTTGAGAATCTGCTTACACTAAGCTCAAACTGTCAGTTGAAAGTCACACTGGAACATGCAGAGAATGAGGCGTCATTTAAAATACAGTCTTCTGTCGCAACACATACCTCTGGCACATACAGGTGTGCAGACGGCCAACCACCGTTAGAAGAACCAACCATTTGTCTTGACATGATCTCCCAGAGGTGCAAATTTGTTCTAAAGAGAAAAGAGATTTATTCAATTCTTTCTCAAGCAGGATTTGAATATGGCGCTGTCTTTAAACAGCTTGACAATGTGCATTTGGGAGATGAATTCAAGGAAGCTGTGACAACAATTCAAGTCCCTAGTGAACTTCTAAAACATCTTCATGAGTATTTCATTCACCCTGTGTTATTGGACTATTTCTTGCAAATGACAGCTGTGGTAGCTATTGGACGGCTAACCGCCAAGCAGGGATTCCCTTCGGCTATCGGTAGTGTAACCATTTCAGGACCACTGCAAGAGAAAATGGTTATGTACTTACGGGCCACTCAAGAGACTCCAAACTTCCTTGATGTATGTGGTAGCTTTTCCACCACAAAGGGTCACGTACTGGTGGAACTTAAGGGGGTGAGAATCTCATTTTTGGGCAATTGCTCAAGTGTTCTTCAGTCACGGTTCTTCCACAATGAAATTACTGAAATTTCTGATAGGAAAGACTTGCAAAATCCTAAAGTAAAAGCCATAGTTTTTGAAGACAAACTTGGCATTGCTAAAGGACTTAGGGCACACATACATCCAGAGTCAACAATTGTGGAGAACAGAGAGCACTGGGTAGCAGATCAAATAAAAAATTTGGTGTTTGACTCACTTACCACCAACGTGGATTTGGAAAATGTTCTCTTCCTTTGGGGTGTAGAGGACCTCAGCCACTTGTCATCTGAGAAGATGCTGGGCTGCTTGGTGACTTGCTGTGATTTGTTTCGCCAGATTGTTTTAGCCTTGAATGAGAGCAAACGCTCTTGCACTGTCCGCGTCATAACCTATAGATCGGCAGAAACGATTGTGGACCATGTCAGTCCTGGTTTTGTGCTGTCTGGTATGACAAGGGCTTGTGCAGCAGAGATGGCAGGTCTCTCGTTTCAACTGATTGACCTTGCTTCTGTGACCAGTGAAGACATTCAAACGCTGGTTTGTGTGATAAACACCTGCAAAAAACAAGAGGTCATGATCAGCAAAGGCCAAGTATCAACAACAAGAATAGCACGGACCCCGATGGGGGACGCAACTTTACGTCAAAGTGATATGCAATCGGTATATGTGAGCAACTTTGTTCTACAGACAACTGATCCATACAGAATGGCTCACTTGTCTGCCACCCCCTCTGACACAAATGCAAATTATGTCCAAGAGAAGTCAGTTGAGATGCAGCTTACCAATGTCTGCGCTCATTCATCTGATTACTTTCCCATCACCACTTCACATTTGAACTTTGGCAAGACAATGTATTGGAACAAGCATACGTCAAAGACTCACAAGCTCCTTGCTTTAGATTTTAGTGGCATTGTCACAGCTGTTGGGAAAGATGTTTGTCATCTAAGAGTGGGAGATCATATTGCTTCATGTTACCCAGTTGCTGCCACTGCAAAGATTATAATTCCCGAAGCCGTGTGCTACAGCACAAAGAGGCTCCCGTTTCTGAAAGAAACTCCATGTGTGTCTTACTTCATACTGGCATGGGAGATCCTGCAGAGAATACTGTCTAAGGTAAAACAACAGCACAGAAAGCTACTCATCATCTCCTCCAACTCAGCCTCTGCTCTGATGAAGGTTTTGGCTCTGACAGCAAACAGGTCAGGCTGGAATGTTTCTTCTTTGTCACATTATAGAGAGAAATCTCTGCATTTTGAACATAGTCATGCATTTGTTTTTCTGCCCCCGTTTGATCATTTCTGGCAGGGGATGCATGACAGCAGTACTCGTGATAGACACCTTATTTTTGTTTGTAGCAATCACATGTCATCCTCACTCTCAACAAACATGTGTGCATTGAAGAGTAAACACATGCATGTACATCAACTTGATGTGGCGAATGTTCTCCAGAGAGCCAATCTGCAAGTACAAAATAAGAAAATCTCGGATTGGCTAATGTCATTAGGCTTTGACACAGAGTCTCTACCTTTGAAAAGGGAGATTTTTCAAATATCAAGCCTTGAAGAACCGCAGACTGATGCAGATGCTGAGTCATACTTCACAACAAAGACAGTGCAGCAAGTTGTTCTAGATCCAAGAGAATGTGACTGTCCAGCGTCCGATATCCCTTTGTTTACAAGGCCTGGGAAACTCTTTAAACAGAGCTGTGTTTATATTGTAACCGGAGGGCTCTCTGGTTTGGGACTAGAGACTGTGAAGTTCATTGCCCATCATGGTGGAGGTTGTGTTGCAACACTGTCCAGAAGTACTCTGACTGATGAAATACAGTTTGAAATGGAACTCCTCCAAAGAAGATATGAGGTGACAATCATGAATGTCCAGTGTGATGTTTCTGTGTCGATGCAGGTTGTGGACGCAATCTCAAAGATCAAACAACGATTCTCCTCTTGTTCAATCAAAGGAGTGTTTCACAGTGCTGCAGTATTACATGATGCGTTGATTAAAAACCTTGATGAGTCCCTCTTCCGAAAGGTGCTGCAGCCCAAAGTGAGTGGGGCTCTAAACCTACACTATGCAACACTTCACAACAAACTGGATTTCTTTGTGTGCTACTCCTCCATCTCTTCTTTCATTGGCAATGCCTCACAGTGTAACTACGCAGCAGCCAATTCTTTCCTTGACACATTCTGTCATTATCGGAGAAACCTTGGACTTGCTGGACAGTCCATTAACTGGGGTCCTTTAAACCTTGGCCTCTTGTTAAACAAAGACCATTTCCAAAAGTTCCTGGAGGCAAAGGGGATGATGGTTATGGATGTGTGGGATGTGCAAGAGGCACTTGAAAAGTGTCTTTTGATAAACAGACCACAACAAGTCATATGCAAGTTCAACTTCAAAAATCTGCACCTTCATGTACTTTCACAAAATGCATCTCTCAGAGAGCGGCTGTCAGCTTTAGTGGAAATGGAGCTAAAAGATGAACTAAGCAATGAACCCAGGGTTCTGCATTTGTCTTCCACAGATGGAAGTGTGAGATCAATTGTCAGTGACATCAGCAATGTTAGTGTAGATGAGCTGGATGATGACTCAGCTCTGTGTGCGCTGGGCATTGACTCAATGTTGGCCATGACTCTGCAGAATAAGATTTTCCAAGAGACAGGTGTGAATGTGCCTTTGGTTAAAATATTAGACCCGAGCATGACACTGGCTACTTTGTCAACTATTGTAAAGAATAATTAATCATTTGAATGCACTGCACAAAGAATGCTTCAAAACCAAGAAAGGGTTTTGTGAATGCATTAAAAAACTTGCAATTTTAGTTTTTGTTCTTTTGCATGGACACTGAACTGTTTCATTGTTGTTTCTTTTCTCAGATTGATTGACATTTTTTACAGTTGGCTTGTTTCTACAACCCTATGATACTATTTTATAGTTAGTAAGTATGTGTTATAATTTTTTTTTCCACTGACATGTTGGCTTAGTCACCAATGATGGAAAACAATGTCATACTGCTTCCGGATTTCTATTGTAATGTCTGTATTTATGTTACTGACAAGTTTTCTGTAGATGATTTTTTACAATAAATCACAAAATGCGATTGAAATAAATAAGGCTGGTGTTATTTGACGTTTTTGTCTAATAATAAATCAGACTAAAACCCACATTTAAGTTTTTCCTATTAGCAGGTATTATTTGTGTAGCCAAAGCCTAATATTGCTTATGTCTGCATGGCATGGAACTCCACTGTCATTGTCACTGCACTGTTTGAATGTTGATTATTGTTGTAGCTTGTTTGCTTTGTCATTTGATGGGTTTAGTGTGGTGTTGGGGGTAGAGAACACTCCTTTTGGCCCAAGGATTTACCATGATTGGCATAGAAAATGTTTAGCATTCAAAATAAAATTTCCTGACTTCAAATAGATTTTTGAAACTGTACATATTTTTAAATTTTTAAACATTTTGAATCTTTGAAACAGCACTGATTTTTTACGTGTGAACAAACTAATTAGGCTATGGACCAATTTGGAGCCTCCTTTAACACTCTTGCCAGGTTCATAAAATTGCAATTGTGTGAACTGACTGAAGGAATATTAATAATAAACAAACCTTATCAAGTGCATAAAAAACTTGGCAGCTTGTTTTATTGTGTCATTAAACAGCTTAAACAGTTTAACACAATAACATTGGACATGTTGAGATGACAAAATGTAAGAATCCATTAGTACCACCGTTTTAAACTACACGATTGGTCATTAAAAATTGCTATGATGTCAAAAAGTTAAAATGTTTTACATTCAATGCAATATCAAATATCTGTATTGTCAAGTAATGTCTTGATTGAAAGGAGGAATTGCTTAATTGGGATTTGAACTTCAGTAAGCAGCACTTTAAACACTTACATCATGGAAAACTGTTATCTGTATTAATATATAAAGTTTGTCCTTGTTGTGGCAATGCCCTTGTCCGCACATAATACATTTGTGGTTCAGACAGCAAAATGGTCATAGGTTATTACACATGCCTTTTAATGAACGATGGGACCTGTCAGAATACTGTATGCCTTGTTATTCTATCACCATCATAAAAATGATTATCAATCAGTGATAATAATTGGCCATGACCTGTGAGAAGTGAGTGAACATAAGAGGCAGATAAAAGTAAGTTCACGTTAGTATTGTGTGGACTGAACCCTGTGACTTATTTTATCAATTACAGATGAGCTTTAGACAAAGATAAAAAACATTGAAAGAAAATAAGAATGTACCTATAATAACTTCATAACTTCATAAATCATCCTTTATCAATAATAATTGTCTATTTAATTGAAATGCTGAGTGTCATCATGAACATACCACTAAACTGTGATACAAAACATCCATTCAAAATTGGGCATGTCTCCAAAAAAAGTGAGTAAAATAACATGCTGTGTGGTTTTAAAAATATAAGGCATTAGCACCAGAAGGCTGTCGTATTGCAATGGCCACCATGAGCCTTCTATTGAATCCAATAAAAACCTTTTTAACGAGTATCATGGTTATACATTTATGCATGCGCAGTTGTCGTTTTTACAATCTGGTAGAAACAACAATGCTTTCAGCAGGAAGAGACTCTTGGTCATAACCGGAACGTTCATCTTCTTCTCTCAGCATAGCTACTACTGTTGATAGTGTAGCGTTGGGATCCAATAATTTCACCAAAGGCACATTCACACCTCTCTCCTGAAAGATGAGATTCTGCAGAGTCATGGCCTGCATGGAGTCAATGCCTAAGGATAAAAGAGGGGATTCATCCTTCAGCTCACTTTTATCCATACCAATTGTCTCACAAAGCAGAGAGACAACATATTCTTTTGCTGAGATGGATTCAGCTTGTTTACTTTGAGAGTCTGTCTCTTTTGATTTTTGGAAAGCCTCCTCTACCAATGCAGACAGGCGCATGGTCAAGGCTGCGTTTTGAGAGAGGATGTTGTACCTGATATTTCTGAAGTGAAACTTGCAAACAGCCTGTTGGGGTCGATTGAGTACAAGGCATTGCTCCAAACTTTTATGAATCTCAGGCACATCCAACACCATCATTCCCTTTGCCTCCAGAAACCGCTGGAAATGTTCCTTGTTAAAAAGGAGACCGAGGTTTAGAGCTCCCCAGTTGATAGACTGTCCAGGCAACCCAAGTTTGCGCCGGTACTGACAGAACATGTCGAGGAATGAGTTGGCCGCTGCATAGTTTGTTTGTGATGCGTTTCCCAGAAAAGCTGAGATTGAAGAGTAGCACACAAAGTAATCCAGTTTACAGTGCTGTGTTGCATGGTGCAAATTCAGTGCACCATTTACTTTGGGTTTTAGAACCTTCTCATAAAGAGATCTGTTAAGGGTCTCAATCAGCCCATCGTGTAAGACAACTGCACTGTGAAACACTCCTCTGATTGGACAACCAGGGAATTTGTGGCAGATGACATTGATAACCTTGTGCACATCCTCAGACACAGATATGTCACACTCCATGGTAGTGATGCAGTTTCCACACTGTTTCTCCACATTGTGTATCTCTTGCTGCACATCTGCTGTGGGCTTGCTCCTGGAAAGTATGACAAGGTACTCACCCCCTCTTTGTGAGATAAACTTTACAGTTTCAAATCCCAGACCAGAAAGACCACCTACCACTATGTACACTGCTCTCTTTTGGAAAAGCTGTTTTTTTGTTGGCAGCAATGGAATGTCAGTAAGTGTACTGCTACCACTTCTATCCAGAGCCACAACAGCCAGCTTCTTTGAGCTGAAGTATGATTTCAGTGTCTCTAAATCTAGACTCTCAATGCTTTCAGATTTGACATTCTGGAAGGTAAAGCTTTCAAGAGCAAATTTCCTGCTCAAGTTCAAGGATTTCAGCCAGTGATAAATGTATGGCCCTTGTGCACTCAAAAATCCCTTTTGCAAAATGTCTGGCATCTGAATTGTCTTCACATGAACACTTTCCTTTACACTTTGGAACACATCTTGAGCAAGCAAACACTGCATCTGAGATTCACAGATGAAGACAACGTGTTGGACACCTGGAAAATTGCAAATTTTAGCAATCAGAGATTCATCAAATGGAGGCAGGACGACACATACATCCATTTGATTGACATCTACAAAAGAGCCATTGAACTGTGTGCCAACAATCACATTCCAACCTGACTTGTTTGAAGTGAGTGCCAAGACTTTTATCAGAGCAGAATCAGGCAGAGAGGTAAGTATTCCTAGATTATGTTTGGCTCTAGGCAAGGCTCGATGCAGGATCTCCCATGCTAGCACAAAGTGGGATACACAGGGTGCTTTTTGAAGGAACGGGAACCGCTTGGTGCTGTAGCACACATCTTCTGGAACTCTGACCTTGCTGGCTGCCACCACAGGGTAACAGGAAGCAACATGGTCTCCCACTTTTAATTTCCTGACATCTTTTCCAACTGTTGTAATTGTACCACTGAAATCAAGAGCCAGTAGCTTGTGTTTCTGTGATGAGTGTCTGTTCCAGTACAGTGTATTGCCAAATTTCAGATGTGAAGCACTGACAGGGAAGTAATCAGACGAATGAACACAAATCTTTGTTGGCTGAATTTCAACTGATGTATCCCTGATTGGCTGGGCCTCCTCCTTAAAGTAAATGGCACTCAGTTGAGTCATCTTGTATGCCTCAGCTGTCTGAATGATGCAGGGCTCAGACGATGTGGAGGAAAAACTGGCCTCTGAACTGTCATTAAGCTCAGGTGGAGTGCGTACAATGGAAGGTTTCCGAATCAGACCATCTTTTACCACCAACTCTGGGTACTTGTTGCAAGGATGCGACCTTAGGATCTCAGACAGAGCTGCAATGTCCTTAGCAGAGATAGTGCTTATATCAATTAGCTGAAATGAAAGATCTGGTATCTCTGCAGCAAATGATCTTGTCATGCCAGTGAGAGCAAAACCTGGATTTATGTGGTCTATCGTTATGTCAGAAGAACAGTAGGTGACTGCTCTGATTGAGTTAGGGAAGAAAATTCGCTTTAGCTCAAGGACTATTTGGCGGAAGCTCTCACAGCAGCTTGCACAATTCTGCAGAACAACATCAGCTGCAAGTGAAGTAAGGTCTGCCATGCCCCACAAAAATAAGACCTCATCAAAGTTTTTCTCAATATCTGTTATATTGAGATTTGCCAAGAGAGAAGGAAACCCATTGCTCAAGATATCTCTGGCATGTGTGAATGAAACATATCTAGACCCAGAGTCCAAATATTGTTCCAGGCCTTTAGAGATCCCTATACAGTCACAAAAGACTAAGGCCTTAGGAGGAGGAACAGTTGTGACACCTTGAGGGATGACACTAAAGCCATTGTGGTAGAAATACTCCTCAACCACATGCGAGCGACTGCCGAGGTACTTAATTATCACATGCTTAACCTCAACCAACACTCTTCCTTCTTTATCTGCAAAGCAGCCACAAATCTCAAAGTGATCAACACCAACATCTATTGCTCTCAGATAGACAATCATCTCATCTTGCAAAGGTTCAAACACTGTCAAACTTCCTATTTTGGCAGGAAATCCTGGTCTACCGGCAAAAATGTGCTCTACTGTAACTGGGAGAAGCTGCATTAGAAAATCCAGCACAACAGGATGAATGCAGTAGTCATGCAACTGGGACTGCAGTTCTGCTGGAACCATGACATTTGCAAAAGCCTCCTTGAGATCTTCTCCATAGTGCACATCTGCCTTATTCTGGAAGACTTCTCCATACTGAAAGCCTCCTTGAGAGAGATACCCATAGAACTCCTGAGAGCTCACTGAGGATTTGCATCTTTTGTAGATGGAGCATAGTGAAATGCACTGCTCCTCAATCAGCCTCACTTTCTTTGAAACCACTGTGCCCGATGCATACATGGCAGAGGAGGAGAGTACCTTGAACCTAGTTTCTTTCTCTGTTTGTTCAAGTTGAACCTTCATTTCAGGTGAATTCTGGGTTAAAACAAATGGACTGTGAAAACTGACACTGAGCTGCAAGGAGCTAAGCGGTACTTTTGGTTTGGCACTGGCCATGAATGCAGCTAAACCCAGCTCAGCATAGAAAGCACCAGGGATGATGGGTATACCGTTGTGCTTGTGCTCTTTCAGGTAGTAAGAAGAGTCAGACATCAGATCACAGCTGAAAATGTTGCTTTCACTTCCTGTCTGACATAGCACCGGATGATTACTCACTGTATTTTTCTGTGCTGCTCCAATGATAACATCTCTGTCAGAGCAATCAAACTGGTATTTCGGGATAGGCAGTGGCACTGTCTCAAATCCTCTGTAGAAAGTGTTCCAATTTACATGGACACCCAGTTCAAACAGCTTAGAGACAACAGACAGTATTGTTTCATGATCTTTCTCTGGCTGCACCGAGGCAAGAACAGCTGTGTCATTACCCAAAGATTCCATGATGTTTCTCTGTAGTGCCCTTCTTGGCCCTATTTCCACAAACACAGTATTTGTCTTTCCTTTAGTTGCTGCCCTCACTGCCTGCTCAAAAGCTACTGGCTCACGAATGTTTCTAGCCCAGTATTCTCCTGTGCAGAAATCACCCTGCTGGACTTCCTTGCCCGTCACTGTAGAGAACAACTCTGTGTCAAGACTATTCACTTGTAAAGAGCCAACTGTCTCCTCAATTTCTGTGAAAATTGGGTCCATCATGTGGCTGTGGTAAGCAGCAGGGACATCCAGGATATGAAGGAACAGATTCTGACTGTTGGCTGAGGTGGTTAGCTCCTTGTAAAGGCTCTCGATTGCATCTGCATCACCTGACAGGGTGCAGGACTGCGGGCTGTTGAAAGCAGCAACGCAAATTCTACCAGAGTAACAAGGGAGAAGAGACGTTACTTCTGAAACAGCCATGTTACTGATTACAAGCATCTTTCCCCCAGTGACTTTGTTCTGGAGAGTGCTGCGTAAATAAATGACTTTTACTGCATCCTCAAGAGTTAAGAGGCCGGAACAGTGAGCGGCAGGAACCTCACCAACCGAGTGTCCAAGTATTGCATCTGGCTTGACACCCCAGTGTCTGAGTAGGGTGGTAATGCCAACTTGGATAGCAAACAGGAGTGGTTGGACAACATGTGGGTTATTGTAGTCACTACCCTCAAACTCACTTTCAAGTGTGTGCAGGATGTTCAACACACTTAGTCTTTGGAAAAGTTTAGTAATCTCTTTGATCTTATCCCTGAAGACAGGCTCATGTTTTAGTAGCTGTTTGCACATGCCATGGTAAGTGACGCCATTTCCGCAAAAAACGAACACTAACCTTGGATCTGAGTAAGCTGGGAGAATATTTTTGCCTACAGTGGCAATTAACTTCTTTTTAAGATCGACTACAGATGAAACAATGATAGCTTTTCTGTATTTATGTTTTAGATGGCTCCTCCTACATGCTGACGTGTACAGCAGAGAATCTAAATCCACTTTGCTGTCTGCTTCTAGCTGTTTAATGGTGTGTTCCGTCATCAGAGTAAGAGATTTTGGTGAATTTGCAGACATGATAAAATACTTTGCCTGTTTCCCATCATGCTTTTTCTCAGTGTGTGACTGTTTGTACTGTTTGACAATGACATGTGCATTTGTACCCCCAAAGCCAAAGTTGTTAATTCCTGCAATTCTTGCATGGGAGGCTTCCCACTTTTCTGCTTCCTTAGGAACTGTAATGTGCAGGGCTTTAGGATCTATACTGGCAGTCTCCTCAGAGTAGAAAACGGAGGGAACAATGGTCTCATGCTTCATCATTAGGAGAACCTTAACAAGTCCGGCCACTCCAGCAGCAGATTCTGTGTGTCCAATGTTGCTCTTTACTGAGCCAATCCGCAGCGTCTCTGAACCAGTAGGTTTTGCTTTAGCAATGACGTTTGAGATGCTTGCTGCCTCTGTTTGGTCTCCAATTGGGGTTCCAGTCCCATGTGCCTCTATGTACTGGACATATGCAATGTCAGACTCTGAGTAGACCTTTTGCAACAGCTCCTGTTGTTGTGTCATGGAGGGTTTGGTAATTGGAGTAACTGAGTGTCCATCTTGGTTGACCGCAGTTTTGCTAATGACGCCCCATATATGGTCATGGTCTTGTATAGCCTGTAAAGCAACAAATAAGACTAAAATAAAACAAGAACAAGAGTATACGTTTTTTTTTAACATTGTAAAGTATTTCATATGGATATGCAATTACATGGGTTCTGAACATTGTTATGTTATTTTGTACAGGGCTAACAGGAACTAGGACATTGCTGACTAATTAACTAATATTAATGGGTACTGTTGGTCAATCAGATGTTCATTGAAGTAGCTCTAATATCTAATATGGTTGCTTGTTGATAAAATGGAAAAAAGAAATTGTTGCATTTTTATTACTTTGCATATTCTGACCTTTTTCAGAGGCTTCAGGAGAACAACCCCACAGCCCTCCCCTCTACCATAGCCATCTGCTCTGCTGGAGAAAGGTTTGCTGGTCCCCTCAGGTGAGATCATCTTGGCCTTGCTAAGAGCAACAAACACTCTTGGCTCTATGATGCAGTTGACTCCACCACAAACAGCCATGTCACAATCCCCTTATAAAAGAAAAAAAACATTTCATTACATTGCACAATAACATTATAATATATTCTTGTAATTAGAACCACAAGCCTCTGGCAAGGCTTTCTATTAGAGTTACAAGCTGCTCTAAAAAGTGTCATGGTCTTTAGTTATAGATTCCGTACAGACCTTGTTTGATGGATTGACAGGCGAGATGAAGAGCCACAAGAGATGAAGAGCAGGCACAGTCTATAGACAGTGAGGGCCCAGTGAAGTTAAAGATGTAGGAGACTCTGTTTGATGCAATACTCATGGCAAGCCCTGTACCAGTCCAGTGGTTGATCACACTTGGGTGCACGTGTGCGGCATTTGTCTCATAATCTCTGTTCATTAGGCCTATAATAAAAACATTGTAATCACATGAAGATTATTAAAATAGTATGATAATTCAAAGAACAGAAGTAAAAATCTGATGGAAATATTACACAAAACTATTTTTTTTAAAGCATGTCACTAGCACCATGTTTTTACTGACATACCAATAAACACTCCTGTACTGGTCCCACTAGCTGTCTCCATGGGAATTCCAGCGTTCTCCAACGCCCTGTAGACACACTGAAGGAGCAGTTTTTGTTGAGGGTCCATTTGTTCCACTTCACTATCACTGATGCCAAAAAACTTGTGGTCAAATTCGTTGAACCTGCAAAAGATTAAAAAACTATCAAAACAAATGTAGTGATCAGATTATTTTAATGATTTAATACTTTAATTCCCTAAAGTTAAATTACACTGTCATGACTATAGTATGAGAAAGTCACAAGTGCGCTGCACAGCAGCCTAACTCCGTGGGAAAAGGAGACTGGGGGTGTGGCTTTGACAAACTGCCACTTTGCATGTTTGAAAGCCATGATGTCTCTCTCCAATGGGTGGGCCAAATTCTCTGGGTGGGCAAAGCCGAGTAAGGGAGGTAATCTATAATATATAATAATAAGTATATTCCGGATTGGCCCATTGAGCTTTCATTTTCTCAAAGAAAGAGCAGGATACCCATGGCTTGCTTTACACCTATCGTCATTTCCAGCCACTGGGGGATCATAAGCAGGCTGGGGGAACTCATAGTAATAGTAAAAAACCTCATAACCTAATTCTTCTCATGCCATGGGACCTTTAAAGACCATATATTGAAGAGAGGATAATAGCAAAATTTGGCAAACCAATTTTTCGACCACATTTTTTTTCACGGCACGGTAATACTAGTTTCATGTCACACCTGGTGGTAGTCCAAAACCAGTGACATAATCAACAAGTTACAAGGGTTCACCTGAGTTCATCACAATTACTAAACATTAGAATACTTAAGCAAATACATCAACATTTCTATCCATATATATTTTCTGATACAAAGAGATGCACCACAAAGATGTTTTGAGTATGTCCCAAAAATGTTCAAATGACAATTTAAAAGTAAGGGCTACAAAAGAATTGTATTTTCTATCATTTTAATAATTTTATCAACAGGGAAAATACATGTCTATAAGACTATAAACAGACACATTTAGCACATATATTTGCAAAACACATAGGTGGGTCTATCTAAATAGGTTATATAATAGTGTTTAAAGCCCATACCCGTCGATGAGAGCAGCCTTGGCTGTGCGGGATTTACCCGCTTTGTTTTCATCAGGATCATACCAGCTGGTCAGGTCAAATCTCTCTTTGGGAATTGGCACAGAACAGTTTCTCCCATCCACCAAGACCTTCCAGAAATTGTCAAGACCTTCTCCTGTTTGGAAAGATGTGTATAAAACTTAAAAGTTCCAATGGTAGGAGTGGTTCTATAAATTGTGTCACGAGATAAATGCCTACGGTTAATTGTGTGATTCTCCTGATTGGTAAACACAAAGTTATGGCGAAAAAAGGTAGAAACTGTGTTGTGAAATGAAATACATACATAATCAACTTCAACAGAAAAAAATCAAATCACTTTTTTTTTTAGAATTACCAGGGATGCATCTTTCAAACCCTGATGGTTGTTTAGAGGTATCAAATGAACACATCTGTTAATATCAGACCTCGTCTAATAATGTTGAAATTATGTAATTTGTCTTTTCTATTTTCTAAAATACATTTACATTTACTACTACATTCAGAGATATTGTTCATGTAGCTTAACACACATTGTGGGAGACAGAGAAAAATCTGAAAATGGCAAATGTGTCGATAAAATGTAAAGAAACACAAAAGAAAAACAAAATGAAGTTCCCAAATTCAAATGGCTTACCCCCTGGAAAATTGCATCCGATGCCCACCACGGCAATACCGTCTTCTGCTTCTTCCATTCTGAGCAAACATCACTAAAAAAGAAAATCAAACATCTTTATTGCACCATTAAATCAACATCACTCTTTCCTCCAGGCAACATCACATCCAGAAAAAAATGTGTACAGCATTCTTTAAAAACTGTGTAATTAGTACAGGTTTGTCATGCACCGCTGCATCCTTACATCCATTCCGTTTGCCTTTTCCCTGTGATGTTATCAGTGCCGAACTTAAGCTTGATTCTTATAGCCAGCTTCTTTTCTTTATGAAACATTAATGATTGATTGTATGCGTGGCCATGGAGATGAAGGACTTCACTGCACACATGTATGGTGCCTTGCAAATGATTAGACCACGTTTTATGGTAGAAGTAGGTGTCACTGTTAGCAAACAAAGGGTTGACATCTGGTCTTGTTTCATTAAAGCTTATCGCAGTTATACTATAACTAAGAATCAACCAGTCATTTTTTAAACATTGTAATGATAATTTTGAGTGTGTCCTTAACTTCCATTACCTTTCTGATTAGATATGTTGAGTTCAAGGGTGATGCATTGAAACCAAGATACTTCTGTCTTCCCTTTTTTTCCCCACACACAATGCAAGCGTGTCCATAAATAACAGTGTATGCAGTCACCTTTGGTCACATTATGCAATGAATAATTAATAAAAATATGATAGAAACAAACAAAGACTTCTTATTCACAGAGAAATAGAAAAATTAAGTTTTCAAAAACACTGCATGCTAAAGAATTTGTAATATACTCAACGGTACGGTTTCCTTTTATTTCGGGTGGTGTTTTTTTTTTTAATCTATTTGGATCATATCAGTGTTTTCACTGAAACCAAACAACCACACATTCTATGACAAGATTAAGTTTTGGGTTTGATAATTTGAGTTTCATAGAATGCTTTCCGCAGCAGAATCATTGGTAGTTTTTCCTGATATTAACTTTGCAAATCCCTAATCCAGTCATGTACATCTTTAGCAGTTATCTTTTATGTATTGCCCTTATTGATCTACTACAGGCACTTAAGAGATCATACAGTGGTATCACATTTATTATCTGTGGTTGTCTTTATTACTCTGTCAGGTTCTGTGCCGACAAAACCTTTGTTGTAGCGGTTTAATATGACTAACTAGGTGCATTAGAGTACTATCAAAACAGTTTATGTAATTTAAATGCCTGTAGTCCCTTTCTTTTACCTAATGAGGTAACAACTCCATTGAACTTATGGCCCACTAATAAAAGTTATTCTTGCTTGCATTTGCAGTATTACTAGCTATGTGTCTGTAGCAACATTTACTTGTAAAATATATCAATGAAAATTCATGAAATTACAATACTGCTTTGCCATGATGTGGTGCCGATTGCCCGCCTTTTCGTATGTAAAGTCCAAAAATGTGTTTCTTTGCATACAATTAATTGAAATATGAAGCATGTGCAGGAAGTAGTAGGTACAAAGACTAAATGATGGAGTGCAACACTGGGTTTAATGCCAGGAAATACAGGTACAGAAAAACATTTGCAACATGGAAGTGTAGTCTTTGGTCTGACTCTCAAGTTTTTCTTTTTATTCAACAATTTTATTCAAATATCCACTACTATGCTGATATAAAAATGAATAGAAAACTATTGAAGTTTGTGGTAATTTCTGTACAGAATCTTCACACAAACTACACACTTTATTTTTTATATACTTAGTATTTTCTTAATTAGAAATAGTGTCCAAAATACAAATACTTTGTTGGTATCAAAAACAAATAAGAAGTACTAGAAAAAATGTAACCATAGGAAATCTCATGTTAAAGATAATGTTTTGTAGCATTATTATCTTGGTTGGCTGTATTTGTGAAATATATTGCAAAGAAACCCTGTAACACTTTCATTTTTCAGGTTGCCTCAATCCCACTCTATCGACAGCATCCGACAGCTCAAATCCCACAACTTCTGCGCAATGTCGTCGTCCTTACCGGCCGCTGAGCAGTTGGCAGGAGCACAGTCGCTGTAACAAAGAAGATGAGCAATGTAAAATTTGGATAAATTTGTCTCTTTCATGCATTCAGTGTGGTTGTGCGTGATTCAGTGCACAATGAGTTCATGGTTGAGTTCCTCTCTAGCTGCCCTTGCTGCTCGATATGTATTCCATCAAATAGCAAATAACAGATTGGAAATGCATTCAAATCTAGAAGCTTATGGTTTCCTGTAAAAGTCTTGCATATGCAATAAGTATGTATACACACACAAAAGGTATCTACATAAGAGTGGCATGACATCGTCATGAACGTGTCATAAACATAAACAAGTCATAACGCTTCTTTTAGTATTAGTCATTCAGTTTTTTCATGACAAGTTATGGTTAGGGTTCATGTGTCATACTATCATGACAGTGCACGTGTTTATGTCACTCTTATGTACGTACCTTCAAGTAAAGTGTTAACATATTTTTTTTTTTTCCAGGTTGCTTAACTTTGTTTAAAGAAATTATTCTGTGATGGACAATTGTTGTTTTGGCAAACTGATTACAAAAAGATTAAAATGTGTGGAACCACGGTAAGCCGTAACTTATTAACTACTAATTATCTCCTCGCCCTCCAGAATGTTGTTGAAATACATGTTTAGCTACATGTAAAAATACATGTTTAGCTACATGTAAAAATACATGTTTAGCTACATGTAAAAATACATGTTTAGCTACATGTAAAAATACATGTTTAGCTACATATAAAAATACATGTTTGGCTACATGTAAAATTATGTGTTTAGCTACATGTAAAAATACATGTTTAGCTACATATAAAAATACATGTTTAGCTACATATAAAAATATATGTTTAGCTACATATAAAAATATATGTTTAGCTACATATAAAAATATATGTTTAGCTACATATAAAAATATATGTTTAGCTACATATAAAAATATATGTTTAGCTACATATAAAAATATATGTTTAGCTACATATAAAAATATATGTTTAGCTACATATAAAAATATATGTTTAGCTACATATAAAAATATATGTTTAGCTACATATAAAAATACATGTTTAGCTACATATAAAAATATATGTTTAGCTACATATAAAAATACATGTTTAGCTACATATAAAAATACACGTTTAGCTACATATAAAAATACATGTTTAGCTACATATAAAAATACATGTTTAGCTACATATAAAAATACATGTTTAGCTACATATAAAAATACATGTTTAGCTACATATAAAAATATATGTTTAGCTACATGTAAAATTATGTGTTTGGCTACATGTAAAATTATGTGTTTAGCTACATATAAAAATATATGTTTGGCTACATGTAAAATTATATGTTTAGCTACATGTAAAAATAAAGTGTACCTGTAGTATCCACCGCTCTCTGTCGCCAGGGACGGTTCCACTGCGCAGTAAATGCTCGTCTGAGCGCCCTGGGAAGAGTTTTTGGTGAAAGGGCTGACCATCTTCATGACAATCTGTTGAGGGCCGCTCAGATGACGCCATAAATCTGTCTGGACGACTCCAGGATGGAGAGAATATGTCATCACACCGGTACCTGAAAGACAAGTTGATTCTATAATTACTGTTACTGTATATGAGGGTAAAATAAATAATATATATATATATACACATCACCTTTTCTTAAAATGGCTTTATGAGAGAGATAAGGGCATACTGCACACCTTCTAGTTTCTTGGCTAGGGAGTGGGTGAAGAGAATATTGGCTAGCTTGCTCTGAGCGTAGGCTGCCTTCTTGTCGTAACTCTTCTCGCTGTTGATGTCCTCCAGATTGATGGAGCCCCAGGAGTGAGCCATGGAGGACACAGTGACAATCCTGGCTGGTGCCGATTTTTTAATCAGGTCAAGCAACAAATATGTCAACAGGAAGTGACCTGAAAAACAATGAAATGACATTCATGTTTAATTCAGAATCTGAGAAATTAGAAAAAGGATATTGTCTCACAAATTTTATGGCAAAAGAAATATTTACGAAAAATGTTCGGTCTTTGTAGACCGAGTTTGGGACATTTTTCTGTTGTTGATTCGACTTAAGTCATTTTGGAGGCTGTAGTATGTGGTGCTGTAGAATTTTATTGTGTTATGGAGAGAGGTGTTTTAAGTAATGAGTTTACCCTCACTGATAAGCAGATAATAATACAAACATAGTTAAAACCCTTTTACAGCACTAACTATGAGCTTGTCAAACGATAGATTGTTTGAACATTCAGTAGGTGTACATTTTCAGTTTTTTGTAAAAATCAGACACTCTGCAGTCATTGTGGTAGCTAAAGCTTGTGAAAAGAAACAAGAACTTTAAACTTCTCTGCTAATTGAGAGACACTGTTACTGAGAAATAGATTTTTATCAGACTATATCTGAATATTGCTTTCTAAACTATCCAAATTCAATTAGAAACTCGTGAGAACTGACCGATAGGTGGCAAAAATTTGGCCGGACTACTGGGATGTGGAAAAACTAAGTCAACTCATATCTACCCCTTCCTTATAACGTCAACCTATTCCTACCTATACTATACTATAATGTTTGACTGGCTGTGTGAGAAAAAAAATGATTAAAAAGGCAGGCCAGTAATGCCGTCCATGACAAGCGACCGGTTCATGGTTTTTAGTGACAAGAAGGTTAATAAGACTGTCTATAAAACTTGGCAGGGACAAATGTTTTCTGATGGCTTCATAAACCACACTTTTTCCTAGGGACTTTAACCCCCAACACTTAGGGATTGAGCCCTAAAAATGTCAAGACCAATAAATGTTGGCCTATTTCTCTAATAAAGTCATACATAGGGTTATATACACCGTCTATGTCATGCACCGGTGCCCTCTATATTACTTTATTAGAGAAATAGGTACCAACAATGGAGAAACGCCATTAGTAAGAACACAAGTTGCCAAGTGTAGGGAGAAAATGACACATCTGCCTCCTAGTGGACATTACAGGTACTGTTGAATGTCCTGATGCCTCCCAGCTGGAGACATGGCTGGTACACTGTGTGCACTAAAATAAAACCTCAGAGGTCAAGTATTTTACTGATGTTGGCAGTCCAACATGACAAAAAAAAAATAAAAAGTATCTGAAAAGATTCCTCTTATATTAGGATTTAGATTCTATAGGGACAGGACATCCTATTACTTATAATGTGAGGGTCAAATCAGACTCCAGGGGCTGTATTAAGTCCAGGACTGTCCATTCTGGACTAACATCTTTAACTTCTTTTCTCATGACACAGGTAAGACATAGTTGCATTTACCAAAGTGATTGACACCGATCTGCATCTCAAAGCCATCTGCTGTTTTCCCAAAAGGACAAACCATCACACCAGCATTGTTGATAAGGATGTTGAGTTTCGACTCTCCTGTACAAAAAGGACATCAAGAAGTTAAATGTTCATCTCTGAAGTCTCGCCATTTGTAAATATTCCTAAGGAATAAATTAGCTAACCTTTGTTGATGGCTTCAGCGAATTCTTTAATCGACTTGCTATCTGCCAAGTCCAGTTTCATGCAAACAACATTCTCGTTGCCGGAGTTTTCAATGACTTCTTTCAAAGCCGCCTGTGCTTTCTCCATGTCCCTGCACGCCATGATGACCTTTGCCCCTAAACAGAATATACAGCAGTGAGATACAACAACAGAGGCAATGTCTGTGTAAAGCTAATAATGCATGCCATACACTGTAATATTGGTGAAGAACACCCCCTAGAGACAAAATGTGTGTACTGTATTTCACAAATGTTTTCAACCTGGATAAAAAGATCCATCTTCCATGAGAAGATGGACCACTGTCATTCTAGGCCATGATTTAGAATAATAATTTAAACACTGATGTGCAATGGTCTACTTACCCTGCTTCTTTGTAGTCAATATAGGTGTTGAATGAAGTTCAACCACAAGGTGATCCTTTTATGATTTATTTTATTTTTTTGCTTTTGCTATGTGTATTGTATTGCTTAAATTGCCCGCAATGTTTAATATGGGCAATAAAGTTAAAAAATATTTTTTTTATCAAGATGACCAGTATAAAAAGTAAACACTACTCAATTTACTGTGTTTTAACAAAGTTTAGCTTAAAATGCAGACCTAAAACTCCTAATTTGTGATGTTGCGCCAATGTACTGTACAAATGAACAGTTTGATAAAATTGTATAAAGCAGCTCCAGAATGCCCTCCCTACATAGCATTACCACATCTGTTTATCATATGTATTCATCTTCAGCCACAGGAAACTCCATTATTGGTCAAATTTCAGGAAAAGTTGCGGCGTTGCACCAAAGTCACGGTGATTGGTTGAATTGGCGCGATCATGAAACCTTGGAGGTACTGGTTTTGGAAGTGATTTGACTTTTTTTTCTAATACATAATCGTAATATATGTGTGGTTAATGAGTTGGAAATTCAGCCAGAGAGGCTGCAAATGCAGCGGTGAGGATTTGGAGCCTTCAGAACTTGAGCTGTCAGAATCAAACACCGACTGGTGGGGCCTTCAAGTTGCCCTTTGATGCCAACAGGAACTGTATCACTTCACTGTAATGAATGTCAGCGTGGGCAGTTTTCGCCATGTATTTGCTGGATAATCTGGCTCTCACAGGCTGTGAGTGCATGTTTACTTGGACGGAGGTGTGCTGAAGACCTTTAGGATCCAAAAGATAAACTGGAAAAAAACGCGACTAAAGCAAACTTGGAGAGCTTAGTCATTTCGGGCTTAGCCATCAGAAGGAAAACTTACTTTGTCAGTCAATACATATGTAGCACACAACGGACTACATATACTGATTGGACATCTAAATTAAAAGTGGTGAATTTTCCCTTTAAGCTTCACAGAAAGTGACTAGAAAAATAAAAAGAGGAGGTGACTTTGGTGTTTTAAAGCATTAGTTCAGATTCACCAGTTGCACAATAAGCTAACTCATTGAAGCAGTGGTAGATTCTTATGTTCTGCGAGGTAAAATTACTGTTTTTTGTTAAAAGGAGTCTTGTGGCTTGTTTAAAGCGGTGAAAATATTTTAAATATAGCATACACAAACAGACAAACTTTTTGAGGTGGTCCCACTTTTAGGTGCCTAAAATACACTTAGCTGCTTCCCCCATCCACACTGCCTGTTTCTCCAATCTGGGAGCGTGCTGGCAACCATTCATAGGCAACACATTGACTATGAATAAGTTCCTCATACGACCCCACTTCAAAATATCCAAACCATCTCTTTTACTTATCTCTTTAATTGGGCGCTTCTATAACTGGACATAAAATATGAAACAATACAAGTTATCTCTCTGTAGAGCTTAATATGAGACTTTGGGTTACTTTAGGGGAAACATTTTTGTATTTGAAATGCTGCGTTGCTTTCCTTTTTCTTTTTTTTTTCTTTTTTTTTTTAAAAAGGACAAAATTAAACACTGATACATTTGAGAAAGTTGTCTTATTTTGTTAGAAAATGGTTTTTTAATTCCCCCATATGAGATATGAGATGAAAATAAGAATGTATGTGGTATCAGAAGGTATATTATCACCACCATACAAAATTGTCAAAGGAAACCCAACCCAATTTGAAACGGGTGAAACCAGTATTAGGCTATACATGACCAAGCAAAAACAGAAGAACAATTTCCTTTAAAGTTGATGTGGGCTCAGTGTCTGACGCACCTCTCTTGGCCAAGTCAATGGCTGTCTCTTTGCCAATCCCAGTGTTGGCTCCAGTGATGACCACAGTTTTGTCATCTAGCCTTTCAGCAGAGGACCAGGCAGGCCGAAAGAAATTTCTGACATATTGAGAAATCATTGTTACTTAACTGTAAGTGACTCAACCAGCAAAATGGGTGCGATATGACAAAGCAAACACACTTTGTACAAACAATTTCAACTGTTTTTTTCTCAACTAAGTCAACTACAACTTGTATTCACTATTTTATTTAGAAATTAAGTTAAAATGTAACAAATTAGCTAGTAGCTAGTTGACCAATTTAGCATAACTAAAACTAACGTTATTTCGACAGTTGGAGTCACGTTATTTTCATGAATACAAGGATTCCTCACCTTAAAGCCTGCATCTCGCTTTACTACAGCAGCTAGGTGAGTGGCTGGGTTAACACTTAACGAATAAAACTGAAAACAAATCGTCAATCTCACATTCAACCGCACTGAAGTACCACAAACTTCTTATGTTGGTTGAAATTGGCAATGCGGAACTGTCATTTATTAGTTATGTTTGATTTGCTGAGATTTAAGCCAATCGGCTGCGACTCAGTCGCTCCTGGACAATGCTGATTGGTTAAACTTTAAGTGTAAGGCCTGTACTTGGTGGTGTGTTCGATAACAAGCACGAGGTGCGCCGGATGGGTGGGGAGAAAAGTCAACAGTAACCATAGAAACCAAAATGATTTCTTTATTTGTTTAAAAATAAACTTTACATTGTTTAATTATTATGCATATTATTATTATTAATAAAATGATGTCTTTGTTTAAAAATAAACTTTCAACAATTTATTTATTATAATTATTATTAATGATAATAATATTAATGATAATGACAATATAAATAATAACGCATACTTTTCTTTTTTGCTTGTTTGTTTGATTCACTTTAAACTGTGATATATTTCAGTAGCAATCAAGTAACCGACCATCTAATTATCAGCAAAGTAAAAAAAACTACTGGAGTATTGAACAAAGGAATCATTTGGAAAAAAACTCCAAATATAGCAGGGTATTTTGTTTTATATTTATGTTTTAATAATGCCAAATAAATAACCAATATTAACAAATAGCCATTCTGGTCCTTCATTCGGGAAAAATACATCATGATAGAATGTATTAGTGCATTAACCTCTTTTAAAACACCCAATAAATCTCATCCATACAGTAAATCAGGGGTCAGCGTTTAAACTAAGGACCCCTAAGCTGAAAAAGAGACATAGCAGGGACCCCGTACTGATATTGTATACTGGGCCAACAATAATGTGTAGGGAGGCCTAAGGCCTTAACACATTTTTTTTATGGTGCACATGTTAAACATGCATGTGGCACAACTGTATGTATGTGTTCATGGCTACCATAGTGACCAGATTACCTATAGGCCAGTAAGCCTATCATCAATGGTCAGTCATTTTTTAGGCTGATTTATTTGTCCTAATATTATGTCTGATTAATGTTAATGTATATATTTTCAGACATTTTACAAAACAGATAATTTGGCCATCCAAAGGAAAACTTAACTTTGTCAGTCAATACACATGTAGCACACAATAGACTACACATACCGATCAGTACTGACTGGACATCTACATTAAAAGTGGTGCATTTTCCCTTTAAGATTCCCAGAAAGGGACTAGAAAATAGAAAAAGAGGTGACTTTGGTGTTTTAGAGCATTAGTTCAGATTCATCAAAGTTGCACAATGACAAGCTAACCCATCAAAGCAGCGGTAGATGCCTGTGTTCTGCAAGGTAAAATTACTGTTTTTTGTCAAAGGGGTCTGGTGCCCCCTATCAGTAACTCTGAGGACCCCGTAGGGTTCCTGGACCCCTTGTTGAATATCTCTACAGTAAATTATGATTGGACAATTATATCCTATCTATAAAAAAACTCATTAAAAAGCAAACAAACATCTAAATCACCAACAAAAGAGAGAAACCCCACTTGCTCTCCAGATAGAAACATCCCATTTCTCCTCCCTCCAGCAGGTGGCAGCCAATGATCACCTCACCACAAATCAGCTGAGAGCCCTTTTTGAGTTGGGTTACTGTGTTATGTCTATTGAAAGATTAACAGGTTGGTATTTGGGTAAACCGTGTCCTTGGCTGAGATTTCACCCTGCTGGCAAATAATTGGCTGTAAACGGTAATGCCTTATCAAAGTTCACCAAAAATCTGTGAATGGTTCATTCATATGTTACAGACATTTTCACCACAGGGGTTGGAGTTACATGGTGGACAGAAGGTCATTAGAACAGGAAACACTGTCCCGGTCATCAGCTGATTGTGCGTAAGCAAACATTTCCTTCCCCTTCTCTCTGGGAGATTAGTCAGCAAAGGAGTGCACGGGTAAATTATATGTGTGGGGGTGCAAGAAAAATCCAGATAAAGGCGTGTCGTTATAATTGGATTCACGCTGATTGGAAAACACCCAGGAGTTCAAATCAAGTTTGTGTGCACTTATCCTGATTGTATCCTCCTCCACCTCAACCTCCCCTCTTTCTCTTCCTTCTTTGTGTTTATTCAAGCAACAAGTGGTGGTAAGTGCAACAGGAAGTTGTTGTAAGTGTCTGTTTTACTCTGACTGTTTTTGCCACTATTCATTTCAACGGCCGACCGGCCCGTCAGACACCTATCAAGAGCCTGGTTCTGTCCAAGGTTTCTTCCTAAAAGGGGGTTTTACCTCGCCACTGTTGAGTTGCTCTGGAGGGAACTACTAGAACTGTTGGGTCCTTGTAAATTAAGTGGTCTAGTGTGGTCTAGACCTACTCTATCTGTAAAGTGTCTCAAGATAACTCTTGTTATGAATTGGTACTATAAATAAAATTGAATTTAATTATTTATCAATTTCTCAAACACTGTACTTTTCAACAACATGACTTATTGTGATAGACAATCAGTAAATCATCTTGTTGTGTAACAGCTGCCAAAGAAAAACACACATTCAGGTAAATATTTGACTATCCAGGATAGCCTATAATTGTTTTTAAATTTAGATTTTTTTTGTATGACACAACAACGTGTTGCCCCTTCACCAACCTTATATGTTTTCTATGTTGATGGACCACTGTTTTGTCATCAGTGGCGAAAAAAAACATTAGACACAACAGTTTACCTAAGCTATTACTGGCGCCGCATAAGCAGCTTCCCAGCATGCAAAGACAATGGAGAGGCAAGAGGATGCACTGAATAAACGATGAGAACAATCCATTAGCTATAATGGGACTAGTAACTTCATTTTGGCAGATGTGGAGAAAGAGGATGCAGGTTTGTATTCTTATACAGAGCGGATAAAACACAAATAAACAAGTGGTTAGCCAACAAATGTAATTTTGTAAAAACTCCATCATTAATATTGCACATCAACTATGAATGGCTTTTCTCTTGTAAAGTTCAATGACATAGCATAATAATGAAGAATAAAGCAATTTAATGGAAAATAATGGCAACATGTATTTACATTAAACTTCAAAACAAATACAGAATGGGTTTTCAGGAAATTAACAAGACATGTTACCCACAGATAAAAGGTAGAAACAGATAATTCTAAAGAAATGTTTTTATACAGTGGTTTTCCCACAGATTTGATAATCCTCTTGTTCAAATAAGTTCTAACGTTTAAAACAAAAAATGGTTTTACACTTTTAACATGAGTCACAAACATATAGTGTTACAATTGACTGACAAACTGTAAAAATACTGCGTAAAATACTGACGTTCGGGCAGTGGCTGTCAGCGTCACATACAACGCAAAAAGCGCTGGCGAGAGCAGTAGCTACATGGAGCTTGAAAGCGACGTAACATTGAGAGCAACAACGGTAGCAAGTAGCAGGGTTGGTTGGGGTGGTGGATGGGTCAAACAACACAGGACTTTCACCCAGGAGACAGGGGTTCGTGACATGCAGGACAAGAACCTTGTCCGTTCTTATTTTCCAAAACCCATCCGTCCCGTTCTTCTTTTACTAAACCCAACCGTTTCATTCTTTTTTTCCTAAACCCAACCGTCCCGTTCTTCTTTTACTAAACCCAACCGTTTCATTCTTTTTTTCCTAAACCCAACCGTCTCGTTCATCTTTTCCTAAAACCAACCGTCCCGTTCTTCTTTTCCTAAACCTGACGTCCCGTTCTTCTTTTCCTAAACCTGACGTCCCGTTCTTCTTTTCCTAAACCTGACGTCCCGTTCTTCTTTTCCTAAACCTGACGTCCCGTTCTTCTTTTCCTAAACCCAACCGTCCCGTTCTTCTTTTCCTAAACCCAACCGTCCCATTCTGGTCCCGTGTGTCATGGAAACTTGAAGCATCTATTATGTTTTTGAATTTGAGTTATCTGAAGTACTTCTGCTTTTTCTATTTGATTTGATTGTTTTTGGAAAATCTTTGGTTTATTTTGATGATATTATGCACTTCTCAATACTTGAATGTGCGTGTTTTAGCTGCTCTACATGGTGCGTTTAAAAAGTAAAATAAAACTGTAACTCTTCTGCTTCTAAATCTTTGCTTAATTGAAGAAGATGACTTACTAGTATATTATTGCTTTTAAGTTTGTACATATGGATGAGTATTTCATTTCTACAAAGATTTTGCACATCCCAATACTTTATTAAGTTGATTTTCCTTTTTGATTGTACTATTCTTAGGTGTTACTTTGTGATGCTGCAATTGTGTTATTGCTATTGAGTTATATGTTTGGTAATAAAAAGAACTTGCAAAACCTGCTAAACTTGCAAAACAATCTTTTTTTTCTTGGGTTGGGGGGGCATCATAAAGGGATTATGCTTAGGAAACCAAAACGGGTAGCAGCGGCAAAGGCGTGGATGAATATGGACGGCCATATTTGAAAGCAAACAGAATCTCAATTACCACCATTGAAGAACTGCTTGTACAGTAAAACCGAGATTTTCCTGAACGTTGCAGTGAGAAAAGTGAGTTATCCATTGAAGAAAAATAGTTTCTCAAGAAAGCCTCTGACTCTGCTACATTGAAGAACGGACACTACTATCTCCAACTTCCTTTCCGAAAGGACAATGTTAGAATAGCCACTACAATAAACAAACACCAGAAAATGTAATCCCCCCCAACCCTCTTGCTGCTTTGGAATGAATACACTAATATTATGTGACCATGCATTACATGGACTTTAACTATTCAAACAATAAATTAAAGAATTTAGATAACAGCTTGAGAAAGGTCATTTCATGATACAGATTTAAGGAGGAGACTTTCTAAAGACAGATTTTTGCATTCAGTAAATATGCTGTAAAGGTCACAATTAACATTGAAAACACTGATTTAGAGATTAACTATGTTTCAAAATATCAAACTCCTTTTCTTGCCATTTAAACAGGTCAGCAGCAAAGCTTAAAGAGCAGCCCTACTGTTTACATCATAATGATATCTTTCCAAGTTCACTTCCCTCACTGCCTGCCCTGACACAGACATGCAGGCGGCCAGCAGTCTGGCTTGTACAGTGACCTCTCATCTACAAAATACATTCTCATATCGCTCTCAAATGATCTAAAGCTGCGGGACCTGTTACACATCTCCAAGCGTCTTCACCTCCTGTTTTACCTTTACTGTACAGCCAAAAAACAACGCTGGTTCACCCATCACTCACATTCGGTCTAGTCTGGCTCTTTGTGCACCCGTCATGCTTCTGTATTTTGTTTCTCACCCTCTTAGCCTCCCTCACCTCTTTGAGTGGTTACATAACATGAACGGTGCCATTCATTCTTTCAGACTGTTCCTCTTTACTGATCCAATTTTTGATGTGAAATGGCTTTTTCAACTCCTGCACAATTTGTCTGAGATAGAAATCTATATCTTCATAATGACAGTTTAAAAAACAACAACAACCAGATGACAGACTCCCAATCAACACTGCACCGTCGACTGAAACACACTGCAGCACTTAGCTCTGCTACATGAGTTCTCTTCATTATTGGATTAACGTTTTTTTCTCACCAGTTTTGGTTTTCTTTGGAGAAATCAGCACAAATATGCAACAAAACTGGAAGGTTATTTAAAGGTTGTCGAGTTTGATGCAGTCCAGAGTTGATTTATGAGTGTTTCCTCCTTTGTGCATCCAAACCACACAAATAAAACAAGGTTTATGTTGCATAACAGATCGCTTTATGGTTTTTATTGGTGTTTGTGTTTCAGCCATCCTTTAGAGAACTAAAACTCCCCTTGTAATTTTGAGTCTTGAACATTACAGATTTAATAATTTATGTCAAACCTATAGATTGTATGGGGTAATTGACAGAGTTTAAATTTTCAAAAAGGGTAGCCACTATGGAAATGCCATAAACCTGCATTCTAACTAATTTTTAACAGGGGGCCAGTTTCAGTTATTGTCCAGAATAAGTCTGATTACATGGAAGTTTTATGGAGTAGAATGCCGACCTTTCAGTCATGGTAGAGGTTTACCATGCCAACAATGGCCCTTTGCGCATTTAGATAGCCATGAACTTGTTTTTATGTGCTGTCTGTGTGTCTACTCATACTGTAACCGTTTCACTTTGTTTTTTTAACTTATCTAACATTTTTGCTAAAAATGTCTTGTACAGTGTTCACTCGCACCTTGCCGACCAAGCTGGCTTGCAAGCACTTGTGTTAGCTGGTAACTTAAGTGAAAGTTTGCTGATTTTCTGTGTACTGCTGTACAAAATGCGTCACAGTGTTCCTTTAGTCAAGGAAAGTCATTTGAATGCAGGCCAAGATATCTACTGTAACTAAACAATTCTGTTGGTTGGAATGGTTTGCATTGCCTGGAAGTATTGCGGATATGCTAATGAACAAAAGGTTTGTCCTTGATCCATTTTTATCTGTATCCTCCGTCTATCTGCACCTCTATCATGGCTTTGGCTTGCAAATGACACTATCCTGTGTCCAACCATGACGCATATGACATTTGTGAAGGTGACATTCACATTCACATTAAATGTATCACTTCAAAGATCATTTACTTATCTTGAGGAATAACACAACATATGTATAATATGTATAATGACTTCATACAACTGGTGTCATAATTGCATGAAGCCAGGACACTGTGCACATTGTGGGAATGTCACAGTAATCCTGAAATCAACAGGAACTAGCTGTAAATACAATGCTAACATGTTACATCCTCACAAAGTTGATACAGTATAAGACTGGTAGGAGTTTGTGTATTGTTATTATTATTATGTTATTATGTAACCCATTTATTTACTATTCTATTTTCTTTTTTGCTAAATAGGTGAACTGACCCGTTGACCAGGACATGCAAATGTAAATGAAAGAGCAGCATCAGGGTAGAAGTTTTTGAACTGGTAAAAAAAAATGAATTTCAAAACACACACACACATAAGGCCCTGCAAATGTGGGTTCAATCCTCCAAAGTACATTTGTATTACCAGATATTTTTTAAGAAATAGATAATATTTTAAGAGTTAAACAATCAAAAACTCTAGCTAATCTGCTTCTTTAGGACTATGTGGGTTGTATTTGATCAGATTTGATTGGCATTGTTGGCAACATAAGCCCACAACTGCCATCAGACTTTAAATCAAATGTTGCCTGATACAACATAACATCACTCAGACCCACCCACTTCAAACGAGTTGAGCACAACATAAATAGAATATGAATACGGAAAATTATGTTAAATCACCAAAATGGTTTGAAATACGGCAGTAGTGTGTGCTCATATAAGACTCATGTGCTTATAATAATAAGTTGATGGAGAAAACAGGTTTACAGGACCTTTCAATTTGAAGAGACGTACCAGAAGCATTAATCAGCTTTCTGCAGATAGCCACCTTTCAGGTCCTTTGCTTCCTGTCCACCGTTTGATCTTTGCTGTTTTATCTTACTGGCAGCATGAGTCATCACAGCTAAACCTCTGTATCACTCTGTCACAAAAAATTGGAACAGCATAGAACAGCATCAGTGTCAAGAGTGGGTTTCAACAACAACCAAAAACCATTAATGTGTTCGGGCTCTGTTCATCAAAGAGATAATTCAATATTGTCACAAGATGGCACTGTGGTGAATTTAGGTCATGTTGCCCTTTGAGGGTGAGCAGACAGTCGTTAGGGCTCTGCAATGAGCCCCAGGAAACAGGTGTTCAGTGCTATTTATAGAGCTGTCTCAAGGAGTCGATACTGTAAAGAGTATCTTCCATCGGGGTACAGGGGCTTGGCCTGTTTCATGGCTGATTTATGACATTACTAGCAACATGAGATCATATTTCTGTGAAAAAGTCTGAGAGCATTATCAAATATCATGGATATGGGATCAACGAGTTCTCTTCATATTTATTTTGTGAGCTGTACAACCGAACAAGGTGTCATTGCATAGATTACACTTCATCAACATGTTTTTTATGCAATAATGACTTCTACTAGTGAAGAGGAAATGCAACAACATTTACAAGTCTTGTGGCCAGGTTGGCCAAGTGGTAGAGCAGGTGCACAAGTACTTTGAGGTTTACACCTCGACGCAGAGGTCCAGGGTTCGAACTGACCGGTGACTATTTCCTGCATGTCTTCCCCCCTCTCTCTCCCCTTTCTCACCTAACTGTCCTGTAAAAAAATTAAAGGTGGAAAAGCCCTAAAAAAATAAAAAATAAAACATTAACAAGTCTCTGATGCTTCTTATAAATGCCGTCTGCATAATCAGTTTTTGATATTTTTTTCACAATTCTCCAATCACTTTTACCCATTTTGCCTTCTTTGCTTGATTGCTCATGTCATTACTTTCCATCTTTAAGCTGCAGAAAGTGCAAATAGATCAGGGAGCACTGACAGTGCTTGAAAGGCCACCTGCATAGTACCAAAACAGACAGAAATCTCAATATTCAAGCAAACAAAGAGTCTTTTCTGATATTATTTTTTTTATTTTTTACCACTAATTTTCCACCTTGAACTCTGGTCTCAGTATTTTGTATTGTGAAAACAGACACAGGACATCTACTTTGCACATGAGAATGATCCTATTAATCATTAAATAAACTCTCAAACTGGCGATATCTTCAGGTTTCCAAGATTTGATATGTCTTTATATACTTCAACATAAATAATACTGTCCTCAATGTGAAGCAGCATTTAGATCGCTGCAAACCTGCTTTAGATCAAGATGAACATTTGTTTTAATATAGCAAATATCTTGGATCTTTAATGGATTTTTCTACAGTGGGAAAAAAAACTTTATTGTACCCTGTCACAAGAATGTATGATAACTGAGCCTGTACTATCATTACAAGTTGCTCCTCATGACATTTATTTCCTATATCATTCCAGATATCACTTTTGCCAAATGGGAGTGGCACCCTCATTATGTCATCCAGCCATCAGAGTCTAATGGATCATTTGAACACAGCAAATACTATATATCAACCAGTACGGACCAGGATAGATATCAAATGTATTAATAATACTTTACTTTTATTGCTACAGATTGTCTCATTGCTGTTAAAGTGTAACCTTCAGAGCTGAATCCAGTGTCAGTTTTCTCTTCCTGCAGACATGTTAGGTGCAGCTTCAGTATAAAGCATGAACTTTACACAGTACTGAGTGCTAAGTTGTCAAATGTAATCCATTCCCCTCACCCTTCAGCAGTTGGGCAACTGCTGTCTGCCACAGCAGCGACATTAAAATGATCTGGCTGCACTTGATCTGTATGATGCACATATGACCGTGCCAGGATTTCCCGTACTGTGTAGGCAACAGGCCAATTTGAGTTTCTCATGTTATCACTGGGGATTCCAAAGGAAGATGCAAAATTAAAGAAATTAGTTGTATTTGTTTATATTTGTTTTACTCTCAATTATTTTATATTTTTCTACTTGTTGAAAATGACCAATGGGCTATGTCTCAAAGTACCAACTTTCTTTTCATCATTATTATCATGGTGCAACATGTGGAATGTTCAGCCTGCATTTTATCCAGATGGTTAGAAGAGACCTCAATAATTCTGTATATACTTTCAAGACCATGAAAAATTGTGTTGAATAACTTTCTGGTTGTTTTTTTAAATGGCAAGACAAACAAAGATGCACAAAAAGCCAAATATGACTGAGTCAGATACTTTTTCAAAAAGTTATCATGAAAAATGCGAAGTCTAAGATTAAATTCACAACTTCCCTCCTCACAACAGCTTGAATGGCACAAGATTAGTCGAATATCAGTCAAAGTGATACAGAAGCCATGATTTGTCCTTTGGTTACACCACTGGATCAGCAGATTGTGCTGCATGTTAACTACTGCATCTAGAAGTTCACACGTTCACTGGCTGTCTCACAATGTTTGCGATGCTTTAACAAGCCTGCATGTAAATATGAGAAAATCTAAATGAGAGGGGATTATTTACACCCCAATTGTTTGTGGTGTCCATTGTTCCCACACCACCAGCTCTCACAATTTGACATTTACAGTATATCTCATAATTCATCAGAAGGAGGAACACTTTGTGGGGATGGCAAATATGTCTTTAGCGACTATTTACTATTCATATCACCCCTCCTATGTGTGAATTTGAGCCACAATAATCGTGGTTTAGACAGAGCCACAGGGAAGTCACAGCTGCAAGCTTTCCAATGACTGACTCTTTGAAGGACGTTGGTTAAATGCATCACTGTGTGCCCGTATTCATGAAAAGATATTGAAATGTTGACCAGGATATCTAACTAAACAAATATTGTGTGCTGGTTTGGATGGTTTTGCATGGCCTGGAAATACTGCGGCTATATTGGGTTTGCTAATGGGAAAAACCAAGGTTCCTCCTTGATCCTTTTTTTATCTGTATCCATAGTCTGTCTGTCCCTGTATCATTGCTTTATCTTAATACTGATAAGGAAGAAGCACACACCAGTAACTACAGGTGTACTAAAATTGACCAGGAACAAGCTGTGAATACAACACTGACATATTATCTCCTTATAAAGTTTATGTGTATGGGAATTGTGTTAGCTAACAAACTATTGGCCCATTTACACTTCCAGCTGACAAAAAGCAACATTGCCATTCATTTGGAGTAGTCTGTGTGGCCACCTAGGAAATGCAAGTCCAATAGTTACTCTCTTATTTACCTCTGTGTAACCTTTTGCACCATGTTCACCAGCTAACCCCTAAATTTGTCTGTCTGCTGAGGCTGCACATGAGGATGGCAGGAGTAGTGACGGTGAAATAAAACAATGAGCTGAAAGAAGTTGGAATTTAAGATTGGAGTTTGAGATGTATAGGTTGTGCTACATACTGGGGTGGGAAATGGCATAATCCAGAAGTCCATTTGAGGCTATCCACTATTTAGTTTAAGTTTATGTGCTTGGATTTGATGATAAAAAACAAAACATGATTTGCATTAGCAATAAACTGCTACTGCTTGATAAGCATTCAACATGCAAAGCTATGTGGTTCTATAGAATTATTGGGTTAGAACATCTTGTATTGTATTGCTCATTCATTTGATGCCAAGATTTCTTCTTGAATACTTAGCTTGCTCCATTTGCTACAATTTAGACTGTACAATTACAAGCTCCCATAAACAATGTAATTACACAGAAACAACTACATCCTGTGCCTTTGGTGCAAAAAGGTCATTTTGCAGTCAAACACACACACACACACACACACACACACACATACATACACACACACACACACACACACACACACAGAGGCCCATTGCCCCCAAAACACACAAGATATCGAGCACATTTGGACTGACAGCAGGGAATGTGATAGATGAGTGGCATGTAAAAACATTTGACATGGTGAATTATATTGGTGCAGCTGAATCCTGCAGCAGCAAAAAGCTCTGACCTCTTCTGTTCTCTTCCTGTGGCCGAAGGGCTTCTCTGACAGACGGGGTCCAAAAATACACAAACTGCTTGCAGATGATTCATATGGAGCAACTGGATTGGGGACACAGTTTTATGTAATCGGGATGGGTTGCATTACAGACACACATTAGGACAAAGTTTAAATCTGTGTTACTTAATTGCTTTATTCAGGATTTTATGCCTGATAATTTAGGATACACGTCTCAAAAGGCAAAGGAAGAATAATAAGAATGAACGGTTAATTACGTAAGTCATGATGGTAGTTTGCATGTGTTTTCTTAAAACCTTTCTTAGGAGGTTTAATTCTCTAAATGAAATTCAGATGAACTCTGCCAGGACACAGACTTAATTTCATCTGTTTTCCTTCAATGGATTACATTATGTAAGATTTAACATAATCCCAATTTGTATTTAAACCAGATTTTAGCACTGATCCAAGTGGATTAAAAAGCGCTCACAAGCTGAACAAAGGTCACCGAGTTGCAGTCCCCACAATCTATTTCCCTTACTTTAAAATAGCACTTTACTAAGTATTTATTTTGTAATAATGCCTCTGTAAATTTTGATGGAGACATGCAATGACCTAAATGCAGCACAGCTCTTTCTGCAGCCTTGTTTACAAAAAATGACCACGTTTCTCCACTGCAATGAATTCACAACTAGGCTTTATGTGAAACACTGCATTGTACTCTATGCCAGACGAGTATGTACAACTGCTGCTTGAAGGAGAGATAAATCGTCACACATATACTGAATATTAGTACGTACTAGTATATAGAAAGTCTTTTCTCCCAGCCGCTCTATAGCTAGTTATCCACCTCTTTGAGGAAAATACTTAACATACTGGACATGCTGAAGAATGAAGATGATGAATGACTGCTATGAATTGACTCAGATGCAATATGTTTCTTACCATGCAAGGCACGTCTTCGCTCACCAGTTTTGTAATTGTCAAAAGGAGTGTGGGGGGCTCTTTGCTATTCACTGGACACATTCACTAAAGAAAATGAGCTGCAGAGCCGGGGGACAGTGAGCTGGACTTTCAATAGAAAACCGAGCCAGAGCACATAGCTGAGAGAGGAGCTTGCAGGGTTCATATGCATCTAAATGAGCAAGTGTTGGACCCGGTTCAAGCTGTGATCCTTGACACTTCTTTTCAGCCTGGCATAAAAAAATGGTCCCGCCATGGACTATTGATATTCCATTCAAGTCCTTGGGTGCTTGTCCCTTAGCGTAATTAGTCTTAGCAGATTCTGAACACATAGCATCACCAAGAAAGCTATTGTATAAACACGTAGAGGTTTGTTTACCGTCACCAGCTACTAGCCAGGCCCGTATGGATTCAAGTTTTTCTCTTCTTTCACTGATACACATTTACACACTTTCAAATTTCCAAAATACACATTTGATTTCTACATTTGTCATTGGTGGCAAGCAAACAGGATAAAATCAATGTGTTAGTTTGATACTTCTAAAACTGAGTATTGTGGATCTAGCAAAGACCTGGCAGCTATAAAGACAAAAACATAAGGCCAATCTTGGTTAGTGTGTTTTTGTTATTATGAGAAGAAACAACCATAACTTTGTTTAACATGTCTTTGAACTACATAAGAACAAGAAGAGGTGTGAGAGTTTCAGCTCTGAGAGAAGTGTGCTAATATGCCAATCACTTTACTTTGAGATATTTCAAATTAAAAGATCTCAAGGCAGAAGAAGTCATATTTCTCATTTAATTTCTGAACTAATATGAACAAAGATTAAGTTGAATTCACTTGAAATTAATAAACTGTATATAGGCCTACATCAGGTTAATGATTAGGATTAGTTGATTTCACTACTTGCTATGTTATGTTTTACAATGTATGAAAGTAACTGGGTATGTTGAAGATGTGGGTAGAGTTTAAACATCCTTTGTTTGTTGCTTTAGCTAGTTCACACCGGCCCAATAGAAGGTGAACAGGTGGCAGGTTTTGATCAAAAGGAAAAGTGAAAATCTAAAATTAAAAAGGTGTGGAAATCATTATGCTAGAGTACAACATGAATAGACAAGGCTGGAGATTGTTACTTGCCACATTTTGTGACACACTGTAAATTGAGGGGAAATTGAAGGAATTGTGTGTCACTGCAGGCAACCTCTGTGCTTTCAGTCCCTCCGTCTTCAGCAGGGAAGAACACAATAGGGACCCAGCCTCGTTTCTGTGCCTCCCAGTTATAGGGCGTACAACTATGTTATTTAAAGGGAGACTTGGTACATGCAGTGTCTACACTGAATCCCTGTTATTTCTTGCTCCCAGCTACCCATGTGCCACTAGTTTACCGGCAAGAAAGCATTCAAAGTTCTATAAGAGACAAGAGCCAAGTGTACTTGTGCTGGATTTCTTTGTGGATTAAACAGAGGAGTAATAGCAGCATAGTGTGATCATGTTCATTCCCGGGCCTTATTTTATTTTATGTGGACATGGCTGACGATGTTTTTAACAGATGGCCTTCCTCAGGTGAAGGGTGAGACCTTCCATCTGTCAGGAAGACCATCTGTTGAAAAGGGAAATATTTAATGTACAATTCCTTCAAAATACTTTGCAACAAAGTGCTTTTTGTACAGGCATCGTGCAACATAACTGCATAACATAGAAAAGCCCAAAGAAATCCAAGTATTGGGAAGTATTGAAAAATACTGAAACTGGTGACACCAATTTCCCACTGCAGACCATGGGGGAACACCACAGGTGAAATGGTGTTTCATTATTTTTCAACTTGCACCCTTTTTCCCCATGCATTGATGTCTAAGTGACCAATGTGAACTAAAATTTGAAACCTTTTCAAACCAATTGTCCAATCTTATAATTCTAAGCGTCTGACTGCATTATGGAAGGATCCCTACAGAGATAGACCTTTTTGTTGAAAAGGAAGAACCTTTTTGTTTAACATAAACAGCCTCAAAATCACCATTACCAAACCCACAAGACTCCATGTAATGAACATCTCATTTTATCATAGTTGATGACATGTCATTCAAAGTTGACAGAAACAAAATTAAACTATTGATAGCTGTATTGCGTATTCTTTCCACCATTACATCAATCATCACTTTGGTTTGGTTGAAACAAACCCTAAATTCAATCATTTACAAGCTAAAAATACTGTTTATTAACATGGAGTATGGTGACTTAAAATATTTTCCCTGTTCAGTGTCGTCCCTTAACATGGGCTCCAATGGGAATTTGGCATCACCAATCACTTCAGTATTTTTCAAAACTTTCCACCAATTAGGATTTTTTTACATGTTATAGAGGAGAGTTTTGATTTTAATTTTTTTTTAAATTTGTGCATTAATCCCCAATGGGGAAATTACAATTTATTTAAGTTATTTCACTCTGCGTACACACTTTGTTATTAATAACACAAAGCCCTGAAATACACACACATGCTCAGGACCTATACATGCACTAATGGAGCGATGTGAGAGTGAGTGGGCTGCAAGCTGAACCAGCACCCTGAGCCGTTGGGGGGGGGGGGGGGGGGGGGGGGGGGGGGGGGGGGGGGCAGTTGTATGAGTAATAAACGACTGTCATGTTTTCTGTTAAATTTCTGGGAGATTCACCCCTTTTTTCTTACAAAATGCATGCACTATTTCTCTGATAAATGTCTGTTGCGTTTGTGTGCATATTTATTTTTTACAAAACAATTCTCTGTATTCCATTAGTCTGGAAGAATACTACTTTGGGATTTATTGTATCAATGCATCATAATTGTCTATAACAAAGTCTAATAGGGGGGTTCTATGATAGTTGGGACACGTAGAGTATTAGAATTGTAACCATACGGTACATTAATTTTTGAAGGACTACTGATGAATTATGGCTTAGAGAAATGAACAAAAGGGGAGAACACTGATGACTGCAGGGCATCATATTCCTGTAAACCCTTTTATAATGTTCATCCTACAAAATGATAGATTATCCCCTGTGGTTGGATTCAATCACTATATTAAAATGATTGCTATTTACATAATCAGCCCTCTGATGGGACTGGTACAATCTAAAGAATGCCAATCATAGAAAATCTGTGGTTTGTGTGCAGAAGGATTTATTCAAAAATAGAGAGAAAGCTGCAAAAGACAAACTCAATTTAAATGTTGTGATACTCAAAGAATAGATTTTGGGTTGTGTATCATATTAAAATTCAGAAAACATACATTCTATAGCCACTCAGTCAAATTAATGGTAGTTTTAAGAAATCCATTCATTTTCCATGCCCTTTTTTTTTTTTTTTGCATAAGCCCCAAACATGGTGCTTTAAAAAAAAAATGTTTATGTTTACTGCCAGTTTCCTCACTGCTGAAACCTTTGCCTACTACTACTACTACTTTGCCTAATTTGTTGCTACACACTACCGGTCAAAAGTTTGGGGTCACTTAGATATTTCCATTGCACGCCATTAAAGACAGAAAACCAGCTGAGATCGGTTGCATTGTCTTTTTAACCAGGACACCAGTTTTCAGATTACAGTATGTGCTTGCACAACTGCAAAAGAGTTCTCCAATGTTTTCTCAGTAAGTTTTAAAATGATATCAGATTAGTAAACAGAATGTGCCTTTGGAACATTGGATGAATGGTTGTTGATTATGGATAATGTAAATATTGCATTAAAGATCTGGCCCCCACCCAGATCAGCTGGTATTCTGTCTATAATGGAATGTTATGGAAATGTAGGAAATGTGGGAATTGTAAGTGACCCCAAACTTTTGACTGGTAGTGAAAAATGTATAGGGTTTCACCATATCTTATGTTCATAGGGCTTTGTACTACACCTGGCAACCCAGACTACAGGTTACATTACTCATTTGGGTGTAACAGTTTGTTATTATATATTAGCATCAGCAGGGTGTTGCAAAATAAACATTGTAGTGAAAGGACCCAATGTTTTTTTTTTTGAAGGCAGAAGTGAGAAACTGTTGTGGGTGCATTACATTACATGTCATTTAGCTGACGCTTTCATCCAAAGCGACTTAAGATTGGTATGTATGTCAGAGGTTACATGCCTCTGGAGCAACCAGGGGTTAAGTGTCGTGCTCAGTTACTTCCATTATTTCAGCATTTCACTCTTGTAACATTGTAAAACTCACAATGGACAGTAAGACAATTAGCAAAATGAATGCAGCAGACCCAGAAATAATGTCTTTTTTATTCAATTCTTGTTCATTTGTCAAAACCTGGTGCCTACATTACCTACAATGCAACTTGATCGCTGACAGTTGGGTCTGAGATTCAGGTGAGTTGCAGTAGCAACCTCAAGCTCGTGACAGTTTGTAATGTATTTTCATGGGAAGATTTTTGTAATAACAGTACGATTACGGTAGTGAGTATTAAAAAGACTTGAATCTGTGGAAGTAGGTTTGACAGGTGGTGGACGGGTCAAAACAACACAGGACTTTCACCGACACTAACTCAAGTGACATCACTTGAGGCAATTCATCAGGAAATGTTCTACAAGGGGACCTACCGCAGAAAGCTTTAATGTACCAATTTATTCATGCCAGTTTGCCATGTTTTCCCATCTGATCATGGAAAGTTTCAGTCTGATGCATGAAAGTCTGTATCCATGACGTTCCACTTCCGCCGGGATTGCGCTGGTACCTCTGGAAATTTGGCCGGATGTCTGTTACCTTCCCCTTTCTTTGTGTTGGGATTTTAAACTCTGGTGGATTTCTGAGGACTATGGTAACTGCTCCTCAGATCTCTGGAGGGTAAATCCAGACAGCCAGCTAGACTATTTCTCTAATCTGAATTTTCTGTTGCACGACTAAAACAATGTAGGATACACACGTTCCAATAAAACAAATTTCTTCCCAAGACCATTTTCCATTAGCACCGTGGCTCCGTCCAGCGCTTACATAACCCAAGATGATTGTGATTGGTTTAAAGAATTGCAAGTACACCAGAACACATTTTCCTCCCATCCCAGATTGCTGTGTGGACTGGCTAGACCCTCCTCCGCAGCGCTGTGAAGGAAGGACTGGCACTTGCGAGGCTACAGATGCATGATTGCTAAAAGGCTTAAGGTATTTAGGAAACTCACACAAGCAAAAGACGGCTCAAGTTTAAAGTCTGAGGTTGAAATTAAAATCATATTAAACCTGTCGTCTTAAGATATTCAATGGTCAGTGAGCAGCAGTCTGAGAGTGACTGAGTGTTCAATGCTTTGGATTACAGCTGTTGTGTGCTATATTGAGATAATGAGATCTACTTTCTAGGAAAAGATTTTAAGAATGACCTTGACCCCATACAAGTGCACTCGCAAGCTCAGCAAACTATTACAACTTTGTTGATTAATGCAGACCTCTGTTCACTCATAATCATCTTAAGGAAAACACTGGCGGTTTGAGCAAAAGCAGATAATTGGATGATGGTATCTCTGTAAAACTAAAAAACAGAGCTTTGTGGTATTAGACTCTGATACATCCACTGAGCTTGTTAAAGGTAAGAACAAGTGTCCCCTTATTCATAGGAGAGTTATTATGTTTATGCACCTTTATTGATATGCTGTAGGAAACAATGCTTGACTGCACCTTTGTTCCATTTTATTTTAAAACATATTTTATTGAGGTCAAATTTTCAAGTTTTAAAAATAGACATTTTTGTACAGTTTAGATTTTAAACCGAAAAATACACAAAAGACAACATATTTATCATTTTTTATTTTTTAAGGAATAAACTTGCCAGTGCACAGCTCTGATGGCCACTCCATGCACTGTGTAATGCACATACAGACCCATGTGGGATTTGTTATGACAGACATGTTCCCTTGTGTCCCATGATCTTTGTTATGATATCAGTTTGATGTGCTGGTACTGGTTGCATAAGGAGGCCAGTCTACCGCCCCATCACTCCCCCTTTCAAGCTCACTGGGGAGTTAGTGTGATGGCAATCAGCTGGCCTAATTAGGGCCTGAGCGCCGTCAGCAGCAAAGGCCCTATTGAAACTGAAGGAATTCTTTCTTTCTCCCGGCAAATGAATTGCCTTTTTGTGGGGCTTAACATACTCAAAAACTCATCAAAATGTCTGTATTTTAAGGGTTTTGGAAATAGGCACACAAAAATAGCTTGCTAGCACCTCCTACAAAGTTAAATATTGCCATTGAAACAGGAAGTGGGTGAAACTTGAGCGTACATCATCCAATTGGCTCGAAACCTTTCAGGATTCATAAAACTCTAACCCTGACAACATGTAAAAGGCTGATATTGGGTCAAAGTCATAGCAGCCCCTAGTGGAAACAGGAAGTACACCTAAAAGTCAAGGTGGCATACTTTAACAAACTCCTAGAGAGCTGAACTGATGGACTTTCACCCGAAGGACTTCTTTCAGCAGAGAGTTCCTTTTTGATTAGTAATGGTTTGACCCGCCCCTATGCTAACATATGACCTGTTTGATGTAGAATCTTGTGTGAGGTATCATTAAACTCAGCATAGAGTTTGTTTGTCATTGGTCTTGGTTTGGCCAGCCCCATATGCTTATGCCACGCCCCCGTCAATAACCTGTTTAATGTTTCTGTGGGTCAAAGTGAGACTATCCTCCAATCAAATGACATGTATGTAGATTGTATTGTGTTTGTATAGTGGATTGATACAAATAATGTAATGACCCGTTTGATGTACACTATTGTGTTGGATATCATTGAACTCAAAAGAGAGTTCCTGTTTTCATTGGTCATGGTTTGGCCTGCCCCCTATGCTTTAGTCATGCCCCCTTTCACAGCTAATGAACTGTATGACGTAGAGTCTTGTGTGAGGTATCACTGAACTTAGCAGGGAGTTCTCTTTTCATTGGTGACAATTTGTAGTGTCTGAGTGCCGCGCATGTGCACAGTCGTGAGGAGCGGCGTCTGCCAGTAACCTTGACAAGCACAGAGGAGTGAGGGCCCGTCCAATGCTGCTTGCAGCATTAATATTCTCTCTGTTGTTGCTTCAAATGATAAAGGGCATTTTTGTTTGTATTGCCAACATGGAGACACAGTCATAATCTGGCGTTAAAGCTGGGCAGATGAAAGGGCTGTAGTAGCGACATTAGATGTGTAGGTCAGAGAAATATCATGCAAGTCCATGAATGAACTGGCCTGAGTGAACATTAAATGTGTCTTGCTAAAATGCTATTAAAACAGTGTTTGTGTGTTTGTGTGGTGGGTACAACATTTTTTAAACGAGCATGCAAACAATGAAATCAGGTCCGCAGACTTATGCAGCAGATTTGGGAACAGCATCCCACGTGAAGCACAGCGATAGAAAACAACACCCAGCCTTACCAGCTTCCTGATGCCTCTGAGTACTACAGCGTGATAACTAACGGCAGTCATCTACAGATCTGCAAAGACATCAGAACAACTCATCGAGGCAGCAGAGGGGAAACACACAGCTCGGCTGTTCTGCTGTTACATAATTTGTGATTAACCCATCTTCATGCATCCCTTTTTGCTCTTCTATCCAAAAATGTTATTTCAATGGCGCATGTGCAGGCTGGTACTTATAAAAGTGATAATCAGATCTTGAAATACAAATAATATTTAATATGAAAGTAAAGTAGGAGATTAGGCAATTTGATGTGCAGAACCAGCTGAGTGATCTGTTGGTTCCAGCTGAGGTAAAATGCCCTAAAACTTTGTTTGTTAACTTTGTCATTAGTTCATTCATAAACTCACCAAGCCAAGGAGCTTGTACTGTCAGTTTGGTTTGTTTGTCTGTCAGCAGGATTACGGACAAATCACTGTTCCAATTTTTTATGAAACTTGATGAACAATGTAGGATAAGCCAAGGAGGATCCCATAACCAGTGACGGGACTAACCCCAATATAAATAACCACGTTACTAACGAGGTTACTTTTTTCAGTAACGAGTAATTTAATTGAAACTCTTACCATCTTAATGACGCCGTTAGCAATACTGCCAAAAAATGCAACGCTTTACTACAATTGAAGATTTTTTTTTCACCAGACCATCTAGATCTCTGAGCCGAGAGGCAAATACTTTTTTTTACTGATCTTCCTGGGTTGGTGGGCCATGCACGAGACAACGATTTCATGGTTAGCCAATCAAAGGTATAGTTGGGTGGGTGCTAAAAAAAGCCTGCATAGTTGGACACACATTGAACAACACAACGACGTCAGACAATGAGAGACGAGAGAGGTACGGCAAGCCCAAATGAGGGGCAATAAATATCAAAAGTTCCAAAACCTTTATTGTTTTATATTTGCATCAATCCATTATATAAAATCAATGTCTACATACAGGGCCTTTGATTGAAGGCTAGTCTCACTTTGGCCCACAGCAACACTGAAATAGTTTGGATTTGTGTAAAGTTTCTGTTAATAATGTATTGTATTAGGTGTCCGTTTCATTATAATATTCTGATTGATCTTAAATAATTGAACATGCACATTTAATGTGGGGTCACATTTGAGCATTTAAAAATGTACTTGAAAGTAACGCAACAGTTACTTTCTGAAGTAACTACAGTATTTACTTAAATAACTTGTAACTGAGTAAGTAATTTAGAAGAAGTAACTAGAAACTGTAACTGAGAGAGGTTTGGTTCAGCTGGTGATACATCTTTATCTACCTTTCTCTTTCTGCCCCTTTTTCTGCCTCCCATTCACTTCCGTACAAACATGGTTTCCCCAACATCGGACAGATTACAGCCTTTACACATGGGATTTTCTTTGAGTCCAGCAATTTGTTAGATTTACAATGAAGCTGTCACTTCGTATTCTCTTGTACAGCCCCCGGACCTGCAGGCAAGGGACTATGGTAGATGACGCTTCAGTTGCATTTAGTTTTTGCTACACTGCACAGACATGCTGCATCTCTTGTACTGTGAGCATACTTCACCCACTGTTATATAACCAATGCACGGCAGTTTTTTGATGCAGAATGAAGAGATTGAATTACCTTTGTGCTTAAAATGACATTTTAGACATGATTAAAAAAGAGACAGAGAAAATATTCTTTTAGTTTTCAATTGCATTTGGTCTTGCCCATGGCAAACAGAATTTGACAAAAGGATCTTACCATTTAGTAGCCGGGAAGCTGTCGATCAAATCATGGGATCTTCCTCAGGAAATAAAGTCTTGCAACTTGTCAGGAAATTGTAGATGTTCAAATTTAATTTTAGAGGGCACTTTCAAGACATATCAATGTCAGATAAAAGTTGAGATTAAAAGTAGAAATTCCATGACAACTTTGTAAACTCTAGCTGCACCGGAAGCTCAAAATCATGGACCTAGTGGTGACATTGTTTTTCACCTATTTCTAAGATGGTTAGTTTGTTCCTGTGGGTACGTGGTTCAGAAAAATTAGATGGGCATCAAAGGCAAAATAATCAGTTAGAGTAGATGTCAAATACATGTGGTAAAATCAAACACAGCACATCTGGGGACATGCGGTCAGTTCATTTAGATTTAGGTCCTCAAAAAGAAAGTACAGTACAGTACGTTATAAGAGTAACAATATCTTATCACAACACCAACATGGGCCAGAAAAAACACACCCATTGAAGCATCAGATTAGGTTGTGATTCTTTACAGCGTGAACACAGTTTTCTAAACAACTCTGTCAGCAGTAGGAACAAGAATAAGGCCCTGATTACACGACAACTCTCGCGGGTGAAACAGATGTGCCTTTCGTTTAGACGGCGACAGGATTTTTGAGGCTTAAAAACACAAAAAGATAAAACCACTCTCCAGAGTGGAAATCTAAAAAAAATGCTCCTTCGTCGCATTCCCATCTAAAGGTTTAAAAATGCCAAACTCTGCTCCGAGCTGCGAACGGTATCTCTCATCGCCTACGCATTTATATCATGGGAAAATGTGCAGGAAAATGACAACAAACATGTCAGATTATTTCCATACGTTGGACCTTTAAGTTGCCCTAGCAGCTCTGATGAACCTACAAGACTCTTTTCAGCAGTTGTCTGAAATATTCATAGGTAGTATTACTGATCAGAGAAGGCGCATTAATTACCTCCATCAAATTGTTGATACACCAATTTGTAGATCTCTCCGCTTCTGAGGTCTGTGGTCTGACAATTGATTCTTCTGTGTTTGGTAGATCAGACGATATGATAATAATTTACGTATGCGCCTTGATCACCTGGCAGTGCCCAGGAGGTGAACTGGTATCTCTCCAGCTACCAATCCACGCTCTGTACTTTGGTCCGTACTGGGACTTGAAACGGCAGCCCTCCGGTTCCCAACCAATCTCCCTATAGACAGAGCTACTGCCTACTCTTTTATTTTTTTTATTTTTTTTACAATTTCAATATGATTGTTGCATTTGACTCACCACTAGTGTCCACGGTGTTGTTCACGTCTGATGTTTTAACAGCACCCTCTACTGTTGTGGTGGCTGGCAACCCACCCCATATTTCATTACATACAGAGTGTTTTCTCGCCCATGGCCACTCTGCCTTTGAGTGTCCACAGCCTGCCTATGTTTGGTCCGGAGGACTTTCAGCTTTGATGATATCTGACTTTTTCAGATAGCGTGTTTCTCATGTGGATTTGACGTCCCTCCAAGTACAGGATACTGCTGAAGAAATTTGGCCCATATGTCAATGTATTTTGACTGGCAGGACTCCCAGTCCACAACCTGTTGTGGCTTTGTGGCTTTTTAATTTAATGTTGTTAGCTTTTGTTGTTTGCTTTGCCATGTTTTGGTTTTGTGCTACTAGGTAGAGAAGAAGAAGGAAGGTTGGTAGTGTTGTGTGGCAGTGTTTTACACTACCACCTAGCCGCCTAGAGTGTATACGACATCGAATTTCACACACATTTGAGTCACCATGTGCACGCAGATTTCTCCCCCAAACCGCTTGTCTAAACAAGAATCTTTTGCGTTTTCCCTTCAGATTGTGTCGGTCTAAACATGGCTCAACCATTAACCATTACATCAGTTTTGTTGTTTGGCTATATGTGAAGGCAAATGTAGTCATTCAGCCGTGTCCTTAAGTTAAATTTAATATCCATTCATATGTACAAAGACATTTCTTTTTTACTTCTTTATTCAAGACTTTTTGGGGGGAATTTTAGGCCTTCATTTATATAGCTGAAGACATTAAAGGGGAGTGAGAGGGGGAATGACATGCAGCAAAGGAGTCAAACCTTTGGCTGCAGTGATGATGAGTAAACCTCTATATGTGGGTTCCTGCTATGAGGTGAGCTACTTAGGTGCCCAAGGGACATGTCTTAAGCATTATATTCACATGGGTTTGCAGTCCTTTCCACTCCCTTCTGTCTGATGACATCAGTATAACGACCATTCAATTCATTTGAATGCATTCTCAAGTTCTGTAAACACGTCTTTAGTTATGCAAGAATACATAACTCAACACATCTTTGATGACAATCACATGTCAGATGCCACCTCATTCCCTCCATCTTCCTCATAGGCCACCGGCAGGGGACCGAAAGTAGGTGTAAGTGCTTTTAACAAGAACCTAATCTTTTGTGTGGCCATATTTAATGTGAAACCCACTGTGCCCACATACATGAGAACCAAAAAATACCCAGCTTCCTCAAAGGTTTCAGTTTGTATGATGTTGACGACGGGGTGGGTCAGTGAGAGTTCACGTACTGATGTCAAAGAAGAACAGATGCGGTTGCAGATAATAAAGAAGGGGCAGGGACGGTTCATGGAATGGATCAACCCCTTTTTCCAAGAATTATGTTGAATAACTAATTGAAATGAAACGTTTTAAGGATGTCTGCTCCCTACAATAAAGCATGACTACAATTTTATACTTTGTCATGAAGTGTGAGAGACCATGGTCTTGATTATATGTCAAATAAATTTACACTGACTGGTAGCTTGAGACGGGACTTTTTCAATCTTCAACCAAAACCATAACCTTTGCCTTATTTATTTCAACACAAGGCTTTGGTAGCATCAAACCTACAACACATGAGGTGGAAGGTTCCTGGTCTTTATGCACCCATTCATCCACCCACAACCTTATCTCTATGCGTTTTGTGCAGCATAATGATGTCAGACTCACTTCTTTGTAAAAATAATAATGTACTTGGTAGTACCCTTGCTCCATGCAGTAATTACAGTATGTTTCCTCCAGAATGTATCTGGTGAGGCCGATTGTGAAATTAATTTTTACAAGAAAGTGTTGAAATGCACAGTGCCTGATCTAATTGCTGAGGGTCATTTGCACAAACTGAAAAAAATACAGTTCTCTATGCACTCTTTGTACGGGTGCAAATTGTCATTATCTCAAAGATGCTCACCAGGCATGCCATTAATTATGGCTGCATAAAGGTATGCATTTGCAGTGAATATATTAGATAATGCCACATGTATGTCACCTGTCTGGGGACGTCCAGAATCTCTGCCATCTAGGAACCGTGTGAAAGCTAATGACGGCCGAGGTTGTTGCACTTTATCACATCATGACCCCCTGTTGACGAACACATTTCCTCTGCCTTTAGAGGCTCCTATTGAATATGTTCTGGTCTATCAAAGGCGTGATCTTTTTCTGCACCGCTGTTTACGTTTTAAGAATTTCCTTCCTTATCTGCATGGCGCCAGACAAGTGTTCCTCTAAAATGAAAGGGAGTCTTTAGAAATATTGTTGTGGTGTTTTGTCGAAATGGTGGGGTGGCAAGATACTAAAACTGGTTGTCTTCATCTTTGTGTATATCCGAGGAGAAAATGGGTTTGATGTGCCTATATAAATATGCAATATAGCGCCTCCAGGTTCTAGCTAACCTTGCACGGCAGATCGATTTCATAATATCACAAGATCATGCGAGAATCGCCATCCATCTTTCCAGGCGGTGACCCTTCAAAACAACAATGGCAAATTTGATAGACATCGGCAAGTATTCTTTTGAAAGTGCTTGCCCTGCTTCCCAGATGGTTCTGTGTAACAAACCATACAGTTTATCTCCTGATAGCAATTCAAGAGAAAAGAAAACCAAACATTAGATATTTATTACATAATCTACTAAAACAAATACATACACACCTTTAGGTACTGATGGTCCAACCACTTACATTTGATTGTTATCACTACCAAAAGAAATCACTCCCACTTAAAATGATAATAATAACAATACCTTATCAATTCTTTAACATCGTCAAGGACTTTTTACAGAGCTGCAAATGTTGCCGTAACATCGCCACGTTTATCTACCTTCACAAGCACTTGCTAACAGGTGGTAATGTGAGAGAAATGACCTCCCGCAGCTTTACAGGAAACCTTACTCTCATGGGTAATGCTAGCCTGCATAACACTATGAGAGAGAAAGAGAGCACAGTAGCATGAACAGAAATCCGGTCCATGGTGAATTCATTTGGCAGTGGTCAGGAGGAGGGGGGAAATCAGTGGATAGCATTAAGAAGAAGAAGAAAACAAGATTTTTTTTCCGGCTGACTGACTGGGAAATAAGGGAACAAAGGAAGGAATGAATGAGAAAGTGAATAACTCACTATTATCTATTCAGGCGAAATGTCTCTCCACCTTAAAACAGTTGGTGTCCTTGTTTGTGTGAGAAAAAGTGAGGGCCAAAGAGCGAGCGTGAGAGAGAGAGACAAAGCGAGCGTGAGAGCGAGAGAGAGAGAGAGAGAGAGAGAGAGAGACCCAAAAATCAAATGGACAAAATGGCTGGAACTGGTACAGGTTTGGCTCACCCTTACTAAGCAACGCGCCAGCCTGATAGCCTCATTGAATAGACTCATTCTTCTTATCAGTGTCGCCAGCAGAGCATGGAAGAGGAGGAGGTTCTGTGTAGGTGACCTAGATAAGGTTATACTACTAAAGTTATATATTCCATGCGGCCTTTGAAGGTGACACAACCCTCTGCCAACCACCCCCAGTAAAACATACTGTCATGTTAGTCAGGAGATATCGGTATTAGGAACCTTACAATAAACTATCACTTTTGCATGGACTGTGATGGCCAAAATTCTGTTACCAGCTCCCTGATGAAGGGGTTATAGTTCAGATGTTTAGGCCTACAGTGACTTCACAATTTAATAACCAAAGATACAACGGAAAATGTAACACAGATAGTGTTTCTTGCTCAGGGAAGTCCATAATTTACCTGGATACTCCTGTTGCTTGGAATGCGGAAGTCTTGAGTTCTTATCAATGGTGAACAGGAACTACATTTCCAGCTAGAAAACACCACACCATTGAGTAACAGTGAGGAAAATAAGTATTTGAACACCCTGCTATTTTGCAAGTACTCCACCTTAGAAATCATGGAGGGGTCTGAAATTGTCATCATAGGTGCATGTCCACTGTGAGAGACATTATCTAAAATAAAAAATCTAGAAATCACAATGCATGATTTTTTAACTATTTATTTGTATGACACAGCTGTAAAACGTATTTGAACACCAGTATATCAGCTAGAATTTTGACCCTCAAAGACCTGTTAGTCTGCCTTCAAAATGTCCATTCATTATCCTTTATTAGATGCACCTGTTTGAGGTCGTAAGCTGCAAAAAAACACCTGTCCAACCCATACAATCAGTAAGAATCCTTCTACTAACATGGCCAAGACCAAAGAGCTGTCCAAAGACACTAGAGACCAAAGTGTACACCTCCACAAGGCTGGAAAGGGCTACAGGGAAATTGCCAAGCAGCTTGGTGAAAGAATGTCCTCTGTTGGAGCAATCCTTAGAAAAAGGAAGAAGCTAAGCATGACTGTCAATCTCCCTCGGACTGGGACTCCATGCAAGATCTCTCCTCATGGGGTCTCAATGATCCTAAGAAAGGTGAGAAATCAGCCCAGAACTACACGAGAGGAGAAGGTCAATGACCTGAAAAGAGCTGGCACCACCGTTTTCAAGGTTGCTGTTGGTAATACACTAAGACGTCATGGTTTGAAATCATGCATGGCACGGAAGGTTCCCCTGCTTAAACCAGCACATGTCAAGGCCCGTCTTCAGTTTGCCAATGACCATTTGGATGATCCAGAGGAGTCATAGGAAAGTCATGTGGTCAGATGAGATCACAATAGAACTTTTTGGTCATAATTCCACTAACCGTGTTTGGAGAAAGAAGAATGATGAGTACCATCCCAAGAACATCATCCCTACTGTGAAGCATGGGGGTGGTAGCATCATGCTTTGGGGGTGTTTTTCTGCACATGGGACAGGGTGACTGCACTGTACTAAGGAGAGGATGACCAGGGCCATGTATTTCGAGATTTTGGGAAACAGCCTCCTTCCCTCAGTTAGAGCATTGAAGGTGGGTCGTGGCTGGGTCTTCCAACATGACAATGACCCGAAGCACACAGCCAGGACAACAAAGGAGTGGCTCTGGAAGAAGCATATCAAGGTTCTGTAATTGCAAACAAAGGCTTCTGTACCAAATATTAACAATGATTTTCTCAGGGGTTCAAATACTTATTTGCAGCTGTATCACACAAATAAATAGTTAAACAATCAAACATTGTGATTTCTGGATTTCTTTTTAGATTAAGTCTCTCACAGTGGACATGCAGCTACGATGACAATTTCAGACGCCTCCATGCTTTCTGAGTGGGAGAACTTGCAATATAGCAGGGTGTTCAAACACTTCATTTCCTCACTGTATAACGTCCAGTGACACACGTTCAACCTGTTAGCAAGATGTCAGTGGAATCCAGACAAAGTTAGCATTAATGTCATTCGAAAGCTGTTCCTTTTCACCTAAGAGTCAGTGAGAGAGAGGAAAATGCAGAGAGAAAAATGCTATTTCCCAAAGATTTAATCCTAATCGGTGCAAGTGCCCCAACAGACCACTACGAGTTTCTGCTGCATAGACAAGGATTCTATCCCCCACTGGTTTCCCATTCAAGCTCTTTTTTTTTATAGGAGCAGGATGATAAACATTGTAGGCATGTTGTGTAGGTTTACAGATTCAATGTTATGCTAGGAGAGTTATTTTTCAGCCCTTTAGATCTAAAAAAGATGTACCACTGCAAAGATTGTTTTGACTGTGAAATGCCTGTTTTCACACTTGCATGGTGATAACTCTCCAGGTATTCAAATGTACTTGTATCACAGTTGGTGCTTCATGAATTAATTTCAGACTTCTGCTTGATGTGTCCAAGCGTAATCTGTGAGCATAATACGTTTCACTTGACTATTGCTCACCTTGTAGTGCAAACTACAAACTACAAACTGCAAACACATGCAAAGGATTTTTAAGAAAAATTGACTTGCTAAGAAAATGTTGCTGTGAGACAGATTCGAAAAACTTTTTCAAACTAAAAAAGAACTGTGTAGTCAGCATGAGCAGTAAAAAGACACATTATTTAAAGACATTGTCAAAAGCACTAAAGAAAAACAAACAGATTTAACCCTCAGAGCAAACACATGCATGTTTTGCAAAAAAAAAGTTGAAATCTCTGAGCCAAAACTAGACTTAATGTTTAAAACACTGTTGGACAAAGAAGTGGGTCTACTTCCAATGCTATCGGGTAAGCTTGTGAAATGCTGTTGGAAAAAAACATCGTCATTGCTTTGTCCATTGATGTCATCAAAATGAATAGGCATCTTGTGGATTATGGGTTTAAAACGTAATCACAAAATGCATATTCATCATTATGCATCTTTTCCGCAACATAAAAAGAGTAATCGACAAAACATAAACAGATGCTGAACATAGTGTGTCAATGAATGCTCAATATGTCACGACAGTCTGCAATGACCTACACTTTAATTGTCAGAGATAGTTTGGTTCAGCAGCAGCATGACCCTGCAGTTAATAGGGATTATCCCTTGATCTCATTACAGTTGGAGCTACTGTATGGAGAGTTGTCATACGTAATGCAGAATCATACTGATGGTCTCATAGAGCGGCAGGAGAACAGACTCATCAGGTTTCTTTTTGCATCTATTTATACTTACTAAAAAGCTATGTGTGAATGTCTAATGTGACATTTTAATTCCTGTATCTTTACAACATGCTATTTTGTTTATAGGAATCAATTTAAGATAGTTTTTTGTTTTTAAATCAAAGTAGTAGAAGCAATTGACAATTGAATATAGTGTAATTATGGAAACAAAAAGTCCACAGTGGAAGTCAATTACTAATGGCTTCATCGACAAATGGTTGTTTTTGTCCTTTTCATCGTGGGAAACCAAATAGAATGAATATTTGCCTTTTTACTTTTGTTTATTGACATTTCCTCTAGACACCATAATCCCCCATGGATTAACATGTAAAAACACTGTTGTTGATGTTTGATGCAAATATCCTGTTGTCCCAAAGTGTCCTGGCTGCAACCACAGTCATGGACATTTCTATTCATGGGATGCATTTTTTAAGAATTTAAAGAAGTTTTCAAGAATATACACAACAACCAATATATTCCTAAATTATTTTCTTTTAGCTTCAATTTATTGATTGAATTACGCAGTGGCTTTGCCTGTAGAGGTTTGAGAAAGTCACACACAGGGTCAGTGTTTATTACTTTCATGTCCAGGAAATGAAGTACACACTAGCATGTGCTTTATTCAAAGGAGTACGTTGTGAAATGTAACACATTTGTTTAAATTAGTCCTATCCATTGTGTCATATTGCCAGATTAAAGACCAGTGTGTTGAAACATGTGTTACCTAATCAAACAATAGGAGAGAATATGATGAATCACACTTGTCAGTGGAGTTGTAAGTGAAACACTCTTCTTGAGAAGTGGATGTTTACAAGAAATTGCATTGAAGACCAAAGACAGGATATAACTGAGGAAATTTGCTGTTGAAATGTTGAAGTGGGCCAGTCTTGCTCACAGTTGAAAAACGCTTTGTGCTAAGTGGAGGGCGTCCTGAATACTATGTTTGAACTGATTGTGCACAATTGGGCATAAGAAGTTTAGCACTAGAAGCAGATATGAAATGAATACGTCATTCATTTTGCTTTTTAAGTCTCTTTAACAGAATGCTTTTAAAAGGAACGGCAGCAAATAACAGGAAACAACATAGATTAATAGATGAAGGCAGTTGGGCCCCTGCATTCTGATTGAGGAACAAAACCTGCACTCCATTTTATCCACAATCATCTTTAATTTCAGTTTAAACCAACGTAACCCTACCATGGCCTTTTTTGTTTGTTTTTACAATTGTCCCTCTCGGCCTAATTTAAAAACTCACAGGATGCAAAACACACGTTGCTACAAAAAGGGATCAAAAAAGTGTTCCAACAGCAACATCTCACCGCCGATCGGCCTGACTGCTAGTTTTGGTTGTGTCATTTCTTTTAGATTGTGGCCCAACAGGTTTATTAGGTCTCCAAGATAAGTTACTGAAAGCACCAAACATGCATTTTAGATGAAGAAGATAAGATTATAGCCAGTTGTTATTGTCCCAGCTCAAAAACACATACCCCTATCAAGAATAACAGAAATTTAGAGAATAAAATATCATCATAACAACAAAGGGTGACTTTTAAGCGAAGATTGTAGACCTTGATGTGTGTCCCAGCAACACTGAACCCATATTTCATACAACCTCAAGTGGTGAAACTCATTGTTGTCAGTCTAACATGAGTGGATGACACTACTTAACAATGTCAGTGCAATGTCAGATCTATTGACTACGTACTCTCTACAGTAGGTTGACGCATCCCTTCCTCTGGGGAAATGCGCGTCACTGTCCTTGATAAGAGTTTAGATTTCACCCTGGTTGTCAGTCACACAGAAGTGCAATGTCAGATCTAGGGACTGCGTACTGCAGAGGTGTACATTTACTTCCTCGGACTCCCTTACTCTCTCTTCACTCAGATCATGGATGTGTGCGTAGTTCCTGTCACCTTAATTAATGTCACCATCCTGCCACGCTTGATCATGCAACAAGCTGCACCACTGGTCAGGAGCCTGGGGGGAAATGTGTGACATGCTGACCGTGACTTATTATGCACTGACCATGAAGAGTTAGCCCTGATTTGTATGCCATCACCCTATGTTCAATAAAGTCCATTTAAACAACAATATGACAACACCATCTCATGCATCTCATGTGGGGTTTCGCCCAGAATAACTAACATGAATCTGCTATGACATTGAAGTTTCTGACCTTTCTACAGACTACAATGAGATCTTGTGTTATATTCTCATCCGTTTCTGAAAGCATGGTTTGGGGGAGACAAAACATGCAAGTAAGTGTGGCCACATCTGTGTTACATGATGGTACCCAGCAGGATTTTTCCTCTCACCCAGCTGTCACAACGGCAAGTGAGATGAAAAGATGCAACACAAAGGCACAACTGGGCTAGAAACAGGAAGCGGTACTGAGATGGCGACGAGGGATAAAGCTTATCAAAGTTTCTTATTTTTTCTAAACAAGCCAGAACGAAGGATGGCAAATGCAATTTTAATTTAAACGTACATCTTTCCTTCAATTAGTTTTTGCAGAGAATCCCAAAAAATTGACTATTTACCAAATTTGCCCATTTTTTGCAAGTGATTGTTTTGCATTTTTTCTCAGGGTTAGGGGCTAGGGTATGGTCACCCTAACCTAACCTTAACCCTTCATAGCTAGCTGAGTCTGTGAGTGTTGACACTTGTGTAGTAGGCATTGGCTAGATCATTTCTCATTTGGTTTGAGGGGTATGATTTAGCTACCTCTTGGAAAATGCTAGTTTCAAAATGAGTCAACTGGAAAGATCATTGAGGTTGCTTTTCACACCTACAGTTCGTGGGAGTAGTTTCAACATTGTTGCATTTCTCATTTGGTTTAGTTTGCATTCAAGCTGCACTTTTTCAAACACACCAAGTATTGGGAACACGGTCGAAACGGTTGCTTGTTACTTGAACAGAATTTGAATGAGTGAAGGATTAATTTTATTTTTGAAGAGCGTTGAATGGAACCATCCACGTTTTTTTCTTTGACAATTGAAAGAAAATTTTTAGGTATAGAAACTTTTTGAAATGGGTCAAATTGGACCAGAGAACATCAGGAAGGTTAAAAAAAACTTAAAAAGGGTAAAGAATAAATTCTGTACAGCATAAAAAGTACTGAAAACAAAAACTCGCCTCTGGCCTGTCACTCCTGTAAGTTCTTTTCATTTGTCCTCCTTGTCCTCTGCACCTGTTTCACATCCATCTTTACAACAAGCACGTCATACTATCCTGTGGCCAATCCTGAGCTGTGGAGGGGGTGTGGTCGAGGCAATCACAGCTGCTTCTCATAACCTTGATTCCCAGTCCAAAAAAATTCTCAAAAGCAAGCAAATAATAACTGTTAAATCACGCAACACATCTACCAATAAAACCAAATGCAAAATAAAAACACTGCTAAAATTCAATTAACCAAAACATGCAAATTTGGGTGCAAAATAAAAAGCTAGAAAGTCACATTCTGACATGTGCAGGCTGAAATTACAGGCTAGTAAATGCACTGTTTTTGGTTCACTATGTATAAGCCTATTTAATTCAGATCGCATTCTCTCCTGAAACAAACTCTAGTGTACTTGGAGACAACGGTTGCCAGCTAGGAATGACAACTCTGCTTTTGTCAAATCAAAGTCCACTAATTGTGTAACAACTTCCTAAGAAATGTGAGTGTCTAATCGGCCACTTGCTAAGACAAACTAATGAGGTGTGGGTTTTGACGAAGCTCTATTACAGTCTACAACTCCAGCATGTTTTCACAAACGGGGACTTACAGTATGTGTTATAAGAAAATGTTCCTCATACTTCACACTTCACTGACATGAAAAAAGACTGCACAGTTTACAGAGCGGTTCTCAAACTGGTTTGACCACAAAGATAATACAGTCATCACTGTTGTCTCCTGCCAACAACTGACCTTGTGGGTTGACAGGTTATAAAACGTTTCTCAGTGCCACCACTAGCATATGTGAAGCAATACCCAACTTTTTTAATTATACAGATAGTTATTGATTCCGACTGTCAGACAGACAGCAGTCGATAGCCCTTTTTTTATTGATAAGTTTTAGGACGCATGCTAAACTAGGGTGACAAAGGTCACACTCGGGACTGAGGGTGTACTAGGGACAAATCCAGCTTTATTTAGAGCCAACTGTAACTGTACACAAGGAACACACACACACACATTCCCCCACATTCTCAAGACAAGCTGAAAAAGTAGGTAACACCAACCCTCAAGCAGAGGAGGTAAAAAGCTCTGTTGATGAATATCTGTCTCAAGTGTGGTGAGAAGTTGCTAACATTTCAATGGTTGAAATAGCACTGCTGATTAAAATCTTACATGGAGGCACACGGAGGTGTTAGCAGCTTGCTGTCTATTCTGGCCCACACATGATGATGATGATGATGATTTGTTTTGACAGTCCTAATTCTTCATCACTTATAATGGAAGTGAAAATGTCATGAGGAAAAGGAAGCCTATACTGCGTCTCAGTATGCAGTTGAAGATCATAGATTAGCTAAAATAATCACATACATACTCAACAAAAAGACACGTCCTGTAACTTCCTTTTTTTCTAAAGATCATTTTTTGGGGCTTTTCCCCTTTTTTCCTTTATTATAGTGACAGTGGCTAGACAGGGGGAGAGCGATGGGGGGATGACACGCAGCAAAGGCAGCCCCACAGAACACAGACACAGGAGACAATCAAGAGGAGCACGGAAAATACAGCAAATCCTAACAACTTTAGTATTTCCATTCAATATTCCAATTTCTACTTTAGTACAAAGCTTCCCCCCCCCCCCCCCCCCCCCCCCCCCCCCCCCCCCCCCCCCCCGTCTGTTAAATATGAAGCTGTCACCATGATAGTTTAGCATAAGACTGGAAGCAGCACAATCACAACTTATCATTTTTACGTTCATTTATTAAACAACCAATGATAATTAATAAGTATATAGATGCTGGAAGGAGGACTCTGTTAGCTTTGGACATGACCAGGCTAGCGGTTTCCCATTGTGTCCAGTCTTTATGCTAGGCTAAGCTAACCCTCTCCTGGTTTTATATTTAACTGAGATGAGACTGAGAACTGTACTGCCTTCTCATCTCACTAAGAAAATAAATAAGCCTATTTTCCATAAAGTCAAATAAATAAATGACCTTTAAGAAAGGATCAATACGTCCTTCACCACTGCACATTGTACACTCACAGCCACTCGCAAAAGTTCACGGAAGTTTGATACAATCTAACTTCTTTGTTAGATAGTCACTTCACAACAACATGCACTTCCAGTATGTTTGATCTCATCTCCATTTTTTCTTTTTTTAAAGTCAGTTTCCCTACCTTTGAGATAAGACAGACGTAGACATTGGCTGCAAGAGGTGTTGGAATAATTGGAAAAATGAGTTACCAACAGGGAAAAATCACGTAGACGTCCCCTTAAGTAAAAAACAATAACTCTGGAAGTCTGAAAAATGTTGTTACTTAATTTGAGTTTGAGAGTTGAGGTATTCTTTCACAGAAACATGGCGGATACTGGGTTTCCATCACTTCATGTATTGCATATCAATTATTTTATCCCATGTGATTTGTAATATGTACCTTAAAAAGTTATTAATTATTAAGTTAGAAACAAGGATTGGAAACAGCTATCAACTTGACGCTCAGAGCAATAAAAGTAGCATCTATGTTGTTCACTTCCCAACTCAGGAATTGGGACTATCTGACAAGCATGGGATTATATTATGTATGGTTTAGTTTATTATAAGGATCATCAGTAGCTGACACCTAGACAAACAGCTAGTCATCCTGGGGTCCAAAATGTATACAACTCAAAAAGGTAATGAAACATCATTACCCAGCAACAGATATGGAGGATTTTCTCAATTGTATAGAAAGAACAAAAACACTTCACACTTGTTAGTCATAAAATATTTTTATTTAACTTGCAAAACGTTTATTTCCAAAATAGAATGACAACAACGCGGACTCATGGGATCGACCCAACAATGATTGGCATAAGGCGTTTATCTTTATGTTAATTACAATCTTTCTTTTTGCCGAGCTTTTTGTATTGTTTCATTATGTATAGGGCTAACAGGACCTGTCATGGTCTTTTGTTAATCTTGCTCGTTTACAGGGCCTGACACCAGGCTGACACTATAATCCGATCTGTTGTCAGGTTCTTTCCTTACTAGGCTTCCTTGGCAGGGAAATTTATTCCTTGGCTTTGTGCGTTAGCCACTATGGCTTAGCCCACAAGGCGTGCATTTTAAGCTTTAGCACTCGTCACAAAGGAAATTCAAAACAACACATAAAGGGATTTCATTTACACATCACATTTCATTTTGAAGAGGATAATTCCTCTCTATTGCTATATTATCCGGGAATCTGCAAACATTCTGATTTTGATAACAAAACATAATTTAGGAATTACTTAAGTCTTATTTTGCATAAGATAACAAGCTACAAAAACAAATACATCATCCAAAATATTAAGACCACACAACATGGGATAAATTGAAACATGACAGATTTAAAGACTAGGCTGTAAATACAAAAATAAAGCCATTGTCATCATTTTCAGTATCTAGCACTAGCAGCAGCCTGTCCGTGTACCCTTTGTTGCTGTACACTGAATTCAAATCAATAAGCAGGTCAGCGCCTATAGGCATCGTGTCTGCATGAGACTGCGTGCCATGTTGTGTGTGTGTGTGTGTGTGTGTGTGCCAGCGGGGGATTTTCTGAGTCAATCGGTTGGGATGGAAGCGGCTGCAGCGTTTCATTAAGCTGCTATGATGCAGAGGCTGGCAGTCAGTCAGAGATTACAGGCAGACTGGCAGCGGGTTTGTATGTGTCCTGTTAGTCTGTGCGTGGATCTTTTTTATCTGCACCTTAGCTTCCTCACAGATGGTGATGTATTCTCATCCTCCCCCATGCCTGCTGCAACTAGCTTGTGGTTTCTGTATTCTGCTGATGCGAAAGCACCATTTTGACACAAAGAAGACTTACACACACCCATGTAATGACTCTGAAAACAATGGCACCAGATGCAGCTTGTCTAATAGAATAAATTATGACCGGGCATCTTTGCTGGCTTATTACACACATAATGCTAGAAACAGAGAAGCGAACCCTGCAATTGCTTCTCTCTCGTTTATAGAGTGTCCATTGTCAAAAGCAATGGGTCAAAGGAATTTAATATCTTTTTAAAAATGGATGGAGAGAGATATGTGTGCTTTGTGGCTTACTGCAAAGATAGGTAACTCTGACTAGGGGCAGGGGGCAATAGGGCAGAAAGTGTAAAAAGGGCTGAAGGGGGTATTACTGGAAGGAAGCACGGACAGAGCGACCCTTGAGAGGCTGGGGAGGGCGGTAGTTGTCCACCATGCAGCACTCGGCCTCACCCTTAGCGGAGAAGAGCAGGCTGCGGAATTTGGCCATCTGTGGAAAGCGAGAAGACGGACGGGTTAGTCATTGCTGCTGACCTCGTGTGACTGTCACTCAGCAAACACGTCACTAATCTCACCGCTGAGTCATTGACTTCAATTTCTTTCAATTCAAGAGTTTTGTACTCTTAAGGTGTTGATGCTTAAAGGAGTAGTTTGACATTATGGGAAATAAGCTCATGCACTGCCTTGCCAAGGTTTACATGAGAAGATTGATACCACTCATGTCTGTACACTAAATGCAAAGCTACAACTAGCAGCCGGAACACCACATTAGCTTAGAATAAAGAGTGTAAACAGTACGGAACAGCTAGCATGTCTCTGTCCAAAGGTAACTAATTTAGCCTACCAGCACATCTAAAGCTCACCAATTAAAATCAGTGACGTGCAATCAGGGTAGGCAGGCATACCTTGCCAAATTCAAGCATAAAACTGGTATAAATGTGTTTAATAAAAAGGTTTACTCTTTAGTCTTGTGGTTTCTATGTAAGTTATTCCAATTATTTATGTATAACCAAATACAAAAAAAATGGTAGAAGAAGCAGTGCTTTGACTGTCCATTAAACCGAAAAACCAACATTCCGCGTGTGCACTTCGATCCTGTGTTCTTCAACATGTACGGCAAAAAGCACAACTCTGCTGTGCCTTTGCACGTAAATGTGGTATGCCAGTAATTATCTCCGTTAGATATAAGACATGGATCAATTAAAAATCAAGATTTTATTGGACCTTTGCGTAGCTGACGTCTTTACACCAGCTACGATATAAGTCCAATCCCCGCAAAATTCAGAGTCAAAATGGCACCAGAGGTGTCCGCCGATGTCACAGTGTTGAGGAATTTCTCAAAACTAGATTTTAATCAAAAAAAGAGCTAATAGCAAGAGGGCGGTCTACGCCAGCCTTAGATGGACTACCGCAGCTAAAGGGACAAAAAATTGTCCAATCGTTTCTAACTGTCCGGTATGGAAGAAAAGACTGGCTATGTGGCTGTGCTAACAGTCAGCAGCTGTACTGCTATCCCTGCCTGCTTTTTTCAACTAGTCAGACTGTTTGCACTTCAATGGGATACTGTGATGTGAACAACCTGCCCGCAGATTTAACCAAGCATAAAAAGTCGACAGCTCACATCCAGTGTCAAATTGCACTGAAAATCTTTGGTAAATCTCGGATGGACCTTGCACTTGACGAGCAAAAGAGGCTGAACATGATCTACCATACTGAAAAGGTAAAAGGAAAACCAAGGTATTGAAGGATCTGATAAATGCGGCCTGCTTCCTTGCAAAGCAAGAGCTTTCTTTTATGGCAATGAACTGTGTGTTTTCATTGTTACTGACTGGGACTGACAAACATAATTAGCCGCTGTGCAATAATGAGAACAAAGATGATTGCATAACTTGCATTCTGATGCAGGACATTAACTTGTGTGTGGGTGAGTGAGTGAGTGAGTATGTCACCCTGATCGGAAATTTCTTGATATCGACCAGGCGTGGGTGCTACGCTTGTGTGTAACGTTTAGCCTACTGTTTTGCTGGACTATTAGCCTACACAATATATTAGGTAATCTGGCTTTCATAACTCAATGCTTAGTTGCTTAATAACACCACAGCATGATGAATTAAATGATTAAAATGTTGTATCTCCTTAGTTTAATATGTACAAAAAACTGAAGTGAAAAACTACAAATTGTGTTTTTTAGTGATTTCCCTCTTCATGCTAAGATTAAGCTAGTTGCCTCCTGACTGTGGCGTCATATTTAGCATAAAGACAAGAGTCGTGTCAATCATCTTGTCTAAGTCTTGGCAAGTGGCAAATAAGTGTATTTCCTGAAATTACTCATGAAAGCAGTAACACTAAAGGGTCACATATGGTTCATTAAATGTCAAAGTCTTCCACTCAGAATTACATGACCTATGATGATGCATAGTCTAGTCTTTATCCTAAGGTAAGATAACCGGCTGCTGGCGTTGCTTTCGTATTTACCGTATGACAAAAATACCTCCTCACTTAATTCCCAGCGAGAAAAGCAAATAAGCACATTTCCCAAAGAGTCAAAATATTTCAGTCAGGCATGGCAAGAAAAACAGGTCAGCTGCTACAGCATGGTGTCAGATGACCTATTTAAGAGATTTATCATTAACTCTGGTTAATGAATTGGGCTAAGGTATTCACACTTCTTCAGCCACAAGAGTATATTATGTAGATTGGGTAACTATTCTCTACTGGAATAAAAAAAATGTAGCTTCTTATCTGATGAGAAACCATTAATTAATGACTTCTATGCCACTATCTGCTGGCCTTATATGGCACCAAGTCTGAAGGTTATGTCAACACATCTCACATGTTTACCTTTGATACACCTACTCGCTGCGGGCTTACAGACTCCAACCGGTCTAGAGGGGCTGTTAGTTCAGATTAATGGGTGGTTAGAAGTCAGATATCCATTTTGGTACTGTAGTGGTAGGAATTGGGGTAATTCTACTGTGTTTACTCAGTTATGGATTTAATCACACACTGACCGCAGCTACTACGTCTCTTACAGTACAGAATGTGATGCATGTCGGTGATGGACATTTCCTGTTTACTCACAACATACTAAAAGAGAAATACTCTGGAAAAGCAACAGCATCTAAGTGAACCCTTGTTTAGCCCCATTCTCTATGTGTCTTTTTTTCCCTGAAAGTGATATAGGCTCCTGTATTGCCTTTCCTCCCATAACAAAGTTTTTTTCTTCTCAGTTCAGCCATGCGGCTGATCACTGAACAATCAAGCCCTTGATTTTGATTGTAGTGTGAGAGAGGGTTTTCAGATAGGGCTACTCTAGACCATGGGCTCGGAGCCAACCCTCTCGCTACCACTGAATGGACGCTGTGAGCTGGCCATACCTGGTCAGCGCTGAGACTGATAGGCTGTTTGCAGACAATCCAGGTAACGCTCTCCAGCAGAGGAGGTGTGGTCAGGGAGCCTTCATATGTCCAGTAGTCTAGGCAACCAGGTAGCAAGGTAGAAGGGTCAAAGCCAGCCAAAGTGGTCTGCTGGCCCTAAAAACAATACAGCAAAAACAGAGAGAGAAAGTCATTGAACTAACTTATCATAAATCATTAAATGCGAGAGAATGGGGTTATTATAGGAACATACTTTGGCCTTGATAGCTGTAAAGGCATCAATAATCGTCTGAAGACTGGCATTTTGAGCACCAATCTGAAATATAACAATGTTGAAGGTTAATTATATCATCATCAGCAAACAGTACCATCCATTGCAGTAAAAGCTTGTTATACTGATTGCACTAATACTGAACAACATGCTTTGATCGTTGCTACTGACCTGCAGGAATACCCCAACAACAGCAAGCCCATCAGGCTTGCTAGCAGCCTCGCCAAAATTTGCGTATTTGGTGTTCCAGTGCACCAGATGGAGCTGGGAAGAAATGAAACAAATCATAAGCAAAGCCCTTCTGAAGTCATCTTTATTTTTTTGATCCAATTTTAGAACCGTTGAAATCCTGTCATTTTATTTCTGATAACTGGGCTTATCATGCAATCGATTTACGTAAATTCCCCTTTTTTTTAATCTAACAGTAGATATTCAACTGAAAAGAGAATGGGATGGATTTTTTTTTAAAGTTTATTTTCTATAATATAATAAATACTATTTGATCAACGTGACACAAACAAAACAAAATGATGTAAGGCAATACTTTTTCCTTTTCCCAACATTTTGGAAACTTTTTTTAAAGCATATAACAAAAGTGTGCTTACAGATTTAGGTTTACTTACACAAAACCGAATTAACAGAGACACGTACGTCAACCTCAATCTGTTAGAAACTAAAGCTTTCAGAGTATGACAATCAGCATAATGGCTCAGAGCATCTGTACCTCAGCAGGATACTTGGTCCCGTTCACAGTATGTTCGGAGCCCTTGTCATCAGAAGCTCCCCAGTGGAAATGAAACTGCTTGAGCCTGTAGATTCCTGAGATGGGGCCATCTTTCAGAGCTGCAGAACAAACACAAATCTCCAGTCAGTTCATCCCACACCAGTCGTGGGTAGTGCTGCAGTCAGCCATGATGATACCTTGTTATAAAAAAGATAACAGTAATTCATGTCCAAGTTCCAAACAACCTACTTGAAAGATAATATTTTTCTGATCTGAATACACAAAGAACAGGTTAACAAGATGAATAAGATCTGTGTTTACACACAATTCGTACACACTTGTGTGTGGTAGACTTCCTATTTAATGGAAGCAGACTCAGTTCCTGTTGTGTAAGCTCTGATCAAACTCAGGGTTACACTCAGTCCGAAATTATGTCTAGGAATTGTTAACATCAAACCGTCTTCCAGTGTTACATCATGTATCTATTTGGAGGACACAAAGTAGATCTGTAGCAGATGATTCTATTTCTGGTGCAATGTTATGAAATAATGAGACACCCACCCACCCACCCAATAATTGTTTAGCAGTCCGGAAGATTAAAGAAGTGCAGAACTAGTACTGATCTTGAAGAAATTCAGGTGTGTGGGAGTTAAAGGCATTACTGAAAAATACAAAAATAAAGAGGCTGTGTGGTATTCATCTTTTCCACTGCACGTGCATACACACACACACACACACACACACACACACACACACACACAAACACACACACACACATGATGCATGACAATGACACTTCCAGATTGTCCCTTATTTAGAAGAACAGGGTGGAAAACAAATGAAATACCAAGGCAAGATTAAGACGCACTAACTCATCTAGCTCAGCAGAAGTGCTTTTTTCCCCCTTCATCTTGATAAATGTCCACCAGAGATAATCCATCATTGTGTTGGTTATGTAACCATATTCTTTATTATCCTTTATCAGATCAGCTAAAGAACAACCAATCCAAAATCTTCCAATTCCTAAATCCTTTTTGTAGTCTCTTACTGAAATAACATTTTTAAAATCTTACATGAATAAATGCAATTGAACAAAAGAAGAAAAAAACAGTGCAAGCAAGCAGTTTGTTGTTTGATTGAGAGTAGCCTAACCTTCGTTTTTTTTTTTTTTTTTTTTTTTTTTTTTCACTTTTGACCTCCCTAGCAGCAGAAAAGAGTGTCCGTGGGAAAGATTTACCATGGGGTCACATTACCAATTCAATCATTCTATGCACGCTTTCTGCTTGGTATTTTTCGAAGCCCTTGCAGCCTATTTACCAAAATGTATTTTTTTGTTACGAAATACATTTAGGAAAATAATAATAATAATAATGATAATAATAATAATAATCTAACAAAATAAAACAAAAATCAATTGGATCATTATTGTCAAATCCCTGTTGGCGCTCCTGGAATCTGTGGCGCGATTACCAATGCATCCATATAAATATTTCCGTAATGTTAACATGCTTTAGTTGTATAATATTTGAGGTGGAGACTGGCAGAGAACACACATGGAGCCATGCATTAAAACCTAGAATCCCGCATTAAGCAGGTTACTGCATTCTATAAATCATCACCTAGACCCTGATTGTCTTTGTTAGCAACGATACCCAAACAAATAAGCCCAGGTCCGATACTCTTTCAGCTCATCTCATTATACCTACAGATATTGGAATAATAAATTCAAATACAATAAGATGCCTGTTTTTTTTCCAGGTTAAGGCGATATATTACAATGCACATAATCGGATTCTGGAGCGATGCTACCAAGCCGAGGATAGGCTCTCCACTGAGTGGCTGTGTTCATATATTATTAATGTCACACTAACTTGAGCTGTCGGTGTCATCTGCGAAGGTCACTTGGAAGGAATGTCCGTTGTTGAGGATTTCGAGGCAGGTGGACGGGTCGTACTTCAGCTTGAGCGGCTTCAGCCCCTTGTCGTACGATGATGCACCACTGACGATGTCAATGGGAGACTGGCGGGGTCCATTGGCAATAGGGTAGTTATCAGCCCATTTGTCGGGTCCTAAAAACAGTAGGATAATACAATTGTCATCAATCATAGGAATATTAGTTTTGAGTCTTTTAATCATACAAATTACGCATTTGGGGATATGCTTCATACGAGCGTCAGAAAAGACCCCCAAATGTGCAGAATTAAAAATGTCTGCAGACATTTTTAAATCTGTTCAATGCATGCATGCATGCATGCACTGAACAGTGCATTCTCTGTCCTTCCATTCATTTAGGCTACTGCCTGACGGTTGAAACATTCCTTCTCATTATTGTCACCTCTGCAGTAAAGGGTGCACTTGCAATGAGCGCCTCACCGTTGTTCTCTGCGTATCCCCAAGACATGGTGACAGTTTGGGATCTATGAGTATGTAGAGCTGTAATTCCCTAAAGCGAGTCGTCCCTCAGCGCAAAGCAGCCAGTGTCCTCCACCTGACAGCTGCAGAGCTTATATAGGGTCCCCTGTGAGCGGTGTGTGTGTGTGTGTCGGGCTGGTGTTAGCCACATGATGTCTGCAATGACCGGGAGGAGTTTAGATGCGCCGCAACGTTGCAACACTTTGGATCAATCAAGATCTCTCTCTCTCTCTCTCCCTCACTCTCCCTCTCTCTCTCTCTCCCTCCCTCTCTCCCTCTCCCTCCCTCCCTCCCTCTCCCTCTCTGCGGTGGTGAAGTCCGCATTGACAAGCGACAAATGAGCAAGACACTGTTCCTTGAAAAAAGTTCCCAGCTTACACTCACCTTTCATTCAACAGGTTTAACATGTCATTTCACCGAATTACGCAATTGAATAAAGGTTAAGTGACACCTTCAAACTACAGCTGTGTGACATTTAAAGAACTACTTTGGGAATGTATAAAACTGGACTACTAACACTCTAAAAAGGAAAACTTCAAGGAGGGCCTCACATAATTATATAAAAACTTTAGTAGGCCTATAACACAGCAATACGCACAACTGGGAGCCTAGTCATGATCCGACAATTAGATCTAGGCTACCAATACGAGTAAAACAAACAGACCATAAGTTGGAAGACGATGTAATCTGCAATGCTGTGTAACATCGATTGTAAAAATTGCTGTTTGGTTTTAAAACTGTAGTTCACTTTGATCCAAAAACAGGCATTTAGAGTCCAATACATGGAAACATGCGGTTTGGTATTTGAAGAATTTCAATTGGATCTCAAAAACAAAAACAAATAATTGTTATCTCTTACAGGCAAGTAAAACACACTTTTTTGTCTTTGGAAGAAGTTTGACAGGAGTCCTGGCTGGTTCTTGCTTTGCAAAACAGACGAGGAAAACTGAAGACACATGATTTATCAGCGATAGGCCTAGTGCTGCAGGTAGGCTGACTCAGTGTTTACTAATACATAATGGACCCACATGACCAGCACATTATGATCACATACTAGTAACCTATGCAAAAAGACCTTACCTAATTTGCTTGACAAGTATGGAAGACCAAACAATTAAGAGCATCACTTTGTCTCGGGGATCGCTTTCTTCCTTCTATTGATGATCATCATCCTTGGGGCCAAAACTGCTCAGAGTTCAACAGCTCAGCCGATCAGAAACCCAAACCTGCTGAGGTGAACACGGCTGGGATGGTATTATGGGGCCACCTGCTGTCGGTCAATGGGACTACAACGCTTTTGGAGCGTCTTTCTAGTTTCTTTATTCTCTCCATGCAGGTTTGAGGCAAATAAACATAAACAACATAAGCTAAATTAATATGAATTCAATCTTATTCCAATTAAAGTAATATTGCGAGTTCAAGTAACTTCATTTTTTACCAGATTTTGTTTGAGTCTTCATACACACATAACAACAAAGAGGAACATATCACACATCATTCGATTTAAGAAAATGGAAATAAAGAAACAGCAAAAAATCAACATTTAAATTCAAAGAATACCGGTCCTGATGATACTTAAATATTAATGTGAACTAAGTATTACTAAAAGCAACAAGACATAAACACCAAATAAGCAATACAGTCATTCAAATGGCATGCTGTAATTTCTCCAAAGATAACTTCTAAAATGTCAAATCATAGACTACTGCACCATGAATTTAAATAGTAGGCCTATGCAATTGTGTAATTTGGCAAAAAATGAGTTGCCAAACAGTGTGTGGCATTAAAAAAAAAAGTGTTGCCAAACAGTATTTGGCATTAACTAGATTGCTAGAAAATCATGAATTGCAACAGATTTAAACGTCTGTGCTTATGTTTTGAAGGCTCCCCATCCAAAACAAAGGTTTTAAAGTGTTTTCTGCCTTTATGCACTGGAAATCACAAAATCAGGGTAATAATTAGGGAATTTGTGACAATTTATTGAATAAATATATATATTTTTTAATAAAAGTTAAGATTGTAATGAAGGAAGGTTCCTCTGTGAAGTTGTCCTTCAAAACTATGGTGTTTTAGGTTCGATAACTTTTAGCGGCCTGTGAGTAAAGACACAACAGATGGGGTGAAATATGCATTGGCTTTAATAAAACAGTAGCTATACACACACACACACACACACACACACACACACACACACACACACACACACACACACACACACACACACACACACACACACACACACACACACACACACACAAAAGCTGTGTTTAGTCAGTGCAGTCTGTAGATGTGCTCATGTTGTAGTTGAATCCAGCCTGTACCCTGATTGGCTGGAGGCCTGGATCTGTGCCCTCATACAAACTCTCCCGGCTATCATCTCCATCCATACAGATGCCCTGCTTCTCAATGGTGTAGTTCAGCACAGCAAACGGGGCCACGGGTGATTTGGCTATCAGTATCTGTCTCTGGTGTGCGTCCACATACTGGACAATAAGACGCGTGTTGACACTGTGACTCCAAGTGTTACCAAGAGCTGCTGTCACAAACCCGGAATCCACCTCAGATCCCACATGAGTTGTGATCTGGTTGGTGAGTACCACAGGTATGTTGAACTGGTGGGCCAGGTATTTCAGGGTGGAGGCCTCGTGACCCAGCAAGTTGCTGCGGTGCATCAGGTTGCCAGGAAGCGTTGTGTCAAACTCCTTTCTCACCACTGAGGCCACAGAGTCCAGGATAATGAGACCTGCTCCGGTTGAGATGATGTCCTCTTCTAACCTATCCAGCCTGTTGAGGACATCTTGACAGGTGAGCTCCCTGAAGAGGTGCACCCGTCCGGCCATCTGCAGGACTCTCTCCTTACTGCTGAAGTAGTCTGGAAACCGGTTCTGAGCAATCTCTACCAGCCTCTCAGCAGAGAAAGCCGACTCTGTGTCAATGTAGATCACACTGCTCTCCAGGCCTCCCTCGCTCTTTGGCAGAGTGGCCACAACACTCAGCATCAAACACATCTGAGTCTTCCCACAGCCAGAGGGGCCTGTGACCTCGGTGATGGTCCCACGAGGAAGGCCTCCTCTCAGAAGTGTATCCAGAGCAGGCAACGACGTGGAGAAACAGGACTGTTGCTTCCGCAGCTCCAGAGCCGTCGTGACTGGCGGTGCGACGGCTCTGCTTACTGACAGCAGCAGCACCGCGGCCTTGTGGTAGCTCAGCCCTGCAACATGCATCACTTCAACGGTTGACAGAGACAACAGGTCCTTGCAAGTTTCTATTTGATGTCGTTTGAGTTGTTCACACATGTCATGTGAAACGCCGGTTCGCTTTAGTATTCTGGTCGCCATTTTTTAAGACGGAAAACTAGTTCGACATTTGACAACATCAACAACAGAGATTTTTTTCCCGCTAGGATGGCGAGCCGCGAAGGAACGACCCGCCCTACTCCCCCTCTGATTTGCTAGCACTCGCTGCCTGCTTTGGTTTGTTATGTTTAGGAAGAGGAGTGGGATTGGTTAGTGTTAGGGTAAGAATTCCAGTATAAGCCAATCAGAGGTGTGAGAGAGTGAGAGCAGGGCGGGACATGGGAAAATGTTTTTTTTTATTGACAAAACGCAGTACACAGAGAATAACGTAAACATAAATAGCACATAAAACATCAAGTGTACAAACTTGTGGAGATAAAAAGCACACTAAGCAATAAAAACGAAAATTATTACATAGAAAATAAAAATAAAAGAGGTAGCCTACATGAACACATACATTTGCAACACAGTTTCCACAATTTTAAAATTTTTTTGTTATCAACAATCTAAGTGAATTCACTGGAGAAAAAATTAGGAGATGATACAGGTCCTATATTATAGGGGAAATTGAAAAACCACAATGGAAAAAAAATAGAGAAAACGTCAACAGTCGTCGCAAGCAGATGACGTAACGGAAAGGGCACTCACAAAGTACTAGCCATTTAAGCGAGCACGTGAGGATATCAACATCAAACATCAGCTACTGAATTACGGTGTGTTTGTACATTTTAATTGTTAATTCCGTACGCTGGAAACGCGCTGTATTTTAGCGATACAGTGAACGTTAGCTAGTTTATCACCGAAAGGTTGTCTAGTTGTCTTCGCACGTAACTAGTGGCGGAAGAAGTACTCAGATTTTGTACATAGTCTAAAACATATATATAAAGTACTCTGTCACAAGTTCTGCATTCAAATCTTACTCATGTTAGCATGTACGCGTATTAGCATTGTTAACTAGCTAACGTTATAACGTTTCTTAAAGAACCAAAAGTAAAAGTACTCATTACGGAGAATGTCCCTTTTCAAAAACACATCCCTGGATTATAATGCATTAAACTGTAAAACATGCATCGGTAATCCATACATACAATTCATCTTTATTTTTATATTGTATAAATTATATAAAACGGTCAAGTGTTGTCAAACAAATCAATGTAGTGCTGTAAAGAGTGCAATATTGGTTTCTAAAATATAGTGGAGTAGAAGTATAAGGTAGCAATAATTCTCACTTAAAGTACCTCAAAATTTTCCTTAATTACCTGCATTTGACTGTAGGATTAGTTTATAACACATTTTCTCCCTATTTTGTTTCCTTTAATGAAAGCACATTATATGTTATATATTGTATAAAGGCTAGTAGTCTATTATCATACTACTACAATCAGTGCTTGTGCTTTGTAGGCTATTCATTTGGAAGTTGCTAAAACTCAGCTTGTGCATGTCTTTTTCCACCAACCCTACAAATAACCAGTCAGACAACTGGGATCAGGCTTTGTTTTGTTTATGGTGCAACTTTTGGTAAAAGTCCAGACACTGCATGAAATTGCAAGAAGGTCAGCTGTGACAATTTTAAATGTTGTGATTTTGACAGAAAACATATTGGCGTGTTTGTATTCAATTTATGCCACATTCAGAAGGATTTATTCACACTAATTCATGCATTTATATCATCAGAACATCTTGACCCTGTTCACATTTGATTACTCCCTGTCTTAAGAAGCGAGCTTTTGGCATTTCAGAAGTGTTGCTAATCAGGTTCCTACAGAGTGTAGGAGGCATGTGCAGTGGTGCTCGTAAGTTTATGAACCGCAGCTAAAGTTGACTAAAAAGTGGAATTAAAAATTCCATCATCTTTAGGAAATTGATCTTAATGCCTTAATTAAATGAATTAGTGATCTTAGTTTAATTCCAAAGGCCAAGGGAACTTTATCTGGATGCATAGTAACCTGGATCCATGAAAAAAACTGGCCTTTAAAAATAAACCTGCAACCTGCCTGCCTGCCTTTATGGGAATTCAACATAGGGGTGTCTATACTTATGCTGCCTGTATTTTTAGGAAGAACATACATTTATTTACGACACATTATTCAACATCAACATCTGTCCTTTTTAGAATAGTGAGCCTGTGTGATAAATTTGGAAACTATTACTTTAGCACAAACCAGTAAAGGAAAAAACAAAGGATAAAACAGAGGAATTGAAAAGAAGTACCATCCCATGCGCTTATCCAAGCTGACTGGCGTTGTCTCCGCAGGTAACATGGGGAAGAATAAACAAAAGGGGAAAAAGCAGAAGAACGTCTTTCAAGTTGCTAACAAGCACTTGAAGCCCAAGAACAAAGCGAAACCTGTCACGACAACGCTCAAACATGTAAGATCTATTTTTTTTTTGCATATTTTTTCTTCTCTTTGGTATGTTGGACCTGCTCTAGCGTACCTTCAATTGTGGCTTCACAGATCAATGCTGTGAAGAATGAGAAGGTTGAGAACCTCAATCAGATCTTCACAGAAGTCCAGGGGGATGTTAGAAGCATTTCAAAGTCTGCTGCTACCAAACCAAAGAAACAAACGCAGGTAGGTGTCAATTATTTAAATTCAAAATCCTGTTTTAATCCTTTTCATATAATTATTGCTAATTATATTTTGTCTTTTTTTTTTTAGGTTGCTAGAGAGCCACCAAAGGAATCTGTGAACGTTGATAATACGGCTCAACTCTTCTCTCAGCTATAATGGCCCATGACAGCGGGACTGTCATAAAGGACAAACACAGTGACCAGCTGAACTGTGTGTCCCTCCATTTTGGACATTTCAGTCAATTTACTTCCAATGCATTTTAACATTTCATACCAAAATGAGGACTGCAGATAAGATAAAATAAAAAGAGGGTACTGCACGATAGGAAACCCGTGTGTGTGTGTGTGTGTGTGTGTGTGTGTGTGTGTGTGTGTGTGTGTGTGTGTGTGTGTGTGTGTGTGTGTGTGTGTGTGTGTGTGTGTGTGTGTGTGTGTGTGTGTGTGTGTGTGTGTGTGTGTGTGTGTGTGTGTGTGTGTAAATAGGCCTTCAGCTTTTGGCTTTTTTTTCTTTTTCTTCATGATTATTTGGTGTAGAAAGTTTTGCTTTCTCTAGGCTGCAACAAAATTATTTTCCTTATTAGTTAAGCTGCTGGTTATTTCCTTGATTCATTGTAGGCTATTAAAACCAACAGTCCCTAACAAAACATACTATTAATTATCACATATAAAAAAGAATATCAGGAAACAATTCACATTTGAGCAAATGGAGCCAGGTAACAATTGGCATTTTTTGCTTTAAAGTAGGCTGAAACAATCAGCACAGTAGTCTCTAATTCTCAAGCTTCTCATTCTTCACTGCATTGATCTGTGAAGACACAATTAAAGGTACGCGAGAGGAGGTCCGACCTACAAAAGAGAAGAAGAAATATGCACAAAAAAAATCTGTTGATTTGACAGTAAACTGTTGAATGAAATTAAAGGGGAATTATGAAAGGTAATAAAATAAAACATTTTCAAAAGGAAAGATACGACCACTTGCACTGTATTCTTTGTTTTGCATGCCAGTTCATGGTTTTTGCACTTTTTTCCCATGCTTTTCCTGCCTTTGACTTAGTGTTAATGAAGTCACAAAGGAGATCATCGTGACTTCTGTTTTTAATGATGAAAGTTTGTTGTTCCAAAGAGATTTGTCCGTCTGGAAATCATTAAAATTGAATGTAGAAGTTCACATAACAAGCTCAAACTCACATTTGTAGCATCATTAAATAGCATAATGTTCATTTCAGAGAGGAATTGATCAAACTGATTTTGAGGCTGTAGTTTGAAGTCTTGCTGTACTAGACTGGATCATAGTGTGAGGCGTTTCTAATATTCCGCCCACTGCTGTAAGTACAAGCTCCATTTCAGAGGCTTCACACTGTCATTTCGATAAGGACTGCACCTGAAGATGAAGTATTGATTTTTTTGGCTCTACTTGTGGGCGGTTATCTGTATGCTGCAGCTGCATCCTGTTGTAGAAACTTGACATTAGAGGGCAAGGGTATACCCGTGCCCAGCTGATTGCTTGTCTTCATGGCAACCTCTAGCTGAGCTAGTTAGTCAATATGTCTAGAGCTAGGTGAAGGCATGAGTCGGGCTGGTAAACAAACCAATGCATGTTGACACAAACAAGCATAGAAGAAGGTTTTCAAGGCGGATGTGACATGAATGAAGATTTTGTTTATTATTCAGTGGAGGTAGTTGTACAAACTTTAACCTGTAATAACTAATTATTTTTTTCTACTCTGCAGCAACACATCACTAACGTTAAAACCACCATTAGAGTCAATATGATTAACTTGTTAGAAAACAGTTCCTTCCTTACACATTCAGCAGTCAATTGTCCTTTATTTGGAGACCTGTTTGTGTCCACCTTACTAACATAAGTCCAATATTCAATCTCTTTAGCTCTTTTTTTGGTCTCCACCACCTGCTGAATAATATAATCTGCAGTCTTATAAATGTCTTGAATATAATCTTTAAAAATAAGGCCTTAAAAGTTTTACATTTCATTTACAAAAGGTTTAACATTTGTATTGTCCTGTAAAAAGATTAAATAACTAGTTTTATCACAAAGCTATTTAGGACTACAATGAACATTAAATTCAAGTTATTGGTAAACAATTATTTTTATAGCCGACAATTATTTTTGATATTCCAGTATTTCCCACATACGCTTGCCAGTTGGTTCATAAAGTTGGTACTACATTTAATTCTAAATGGTGTTAAAAAGACGTTAAATAGTCTTACATTTTACTTGTGGAAACCTGGGGGTATCTTGTATCTGGCTGTTTAGCTGCTAAATGCTACACTATGAAAACAGCCACCATGCTGTGCATTAAAAATCAACACTGATGAGAGCGCTGAGAGTGAACCCAAATATTAAAGTTAGGCGCCATAAAAACAATGAGCTGAAAGATGCTACAATGCTTCTTAAAGCTGAAGGGAAAATGCAGTGGGTTTGTCACTATAACAACCCCATTCAAAAGTAGTCATTTGATCTTTTGCTAGTATAAAAATATTGATTAGAGCTTTGAAAATATAAATGTGTAAATGGATGAGGCAGGAAGTTGCTGAAAAAGGGAATCTAACCCCTTATCATCAAAAAAGTTCTTAGAAACAAATACAGAATCCCAGGAAATCAACAAATATTAAAAAATTTGGTGTGAAATGCATTAGAGAAACACCTTTAGGGCGTAAAAACATTAATTTTAATAGAGAGGAAAAGGTTTTCAGTTGGAAACGATTGGCGAGTAGAGTAGCAGATGCAGTGTTAGGGTGTCAGGTGCTCCCCACTGTGATCCAGATGGCTGCACCACAGAACAGGCGATGGGGTTTCACTGCAACACACCCTGGGGAGACAGATATCATGCCAGCATACGCACACATTGCATTTTGAATGTAATCTTCATGAGCTGGTAGGGGGTAGTTGGATCTGTGCAGCAGGAGAGGGTGTGTTTGCATGTTTCTCAGCCAAAGAGTGTTGTTAGTCATTTTTGTTGCTGTGAGTGATGCAAAAAAAAGCAGTTCTGCTTGTTGCTTTTAAACTTACAATTTTCCTCCAACTTCAAAACCATATATTATATACAAACTCGGCTCAGCATGTCTCACTGAGCAGAGATCCGAGGGGAGTCAGAGACAGACAATGGTAGTGATGCCATATTTTAAAGCATGTAAAGAACTGATTATCATAAATTACATTTTAAATTTTAATTACGTCTTAAGACAAAAAACTGATAAATAAACAGGAACTTTTGAGTGTATTTCATTAGTCAGTTGCTTAATTGGATGTAATCAAAAGTGACATTTTAGACAACCACCAGAGGTGGAAATGTCCACAAGATGGTGCTCTGGATGGGGCTTATCAATATGCAGGGTGACAAGCGAGGAAGTGGAGCTCTCTCTCTCTCTCTCTCTCTGTGTGTGTGTGCTTGTGTAAAGTGTTAGGCTCCCTGAATGCCAATAAGAAGCTGAAGGCCTATTTTCCGTATGTCATTCCCATCACACAGCTGGATTTTTCACTCTGACAGGACTAGCAGCAAAAGGTTACAGCACCTGCACTTCTCCCTGTGACAGAAATAAGAATCACTGTTTGTCTGTGTACGAGACACAGAGAGACACAGCAAGTGCGTGTGTGTTGTCTGCTTGTTTGCCTATGCAGATTTGCTTTCCACAGCCATTTCAGATCACAGCAGTTGTCAAAAGCCAGCTGTCAGTGTTTTTTTTAATGCCTTGATGGTGATATACACGTCTCTTATCTTCTTCCTATCCCACTTTTTACAAATGCCGTAAGGGGGCAAGTGCCTATGTCAAGCTTCAATGTCTTGTTGGAATATGCTCTTAAATGGTGAATGCTTTTATGACAGCTTTGCTTTTTAAAACGAGAACATGGTGAGCTATTGAATGGACATCAACCCTGACTTTGAAAGAAAAACGTGGAATTATGATTTTTGAAAAGGTCAAAATGCCATTCAAAGTAAATTATAAGTCCTGATGAAATGTGAAACGGTATCTTGGCATGGCTATTAAACAAAATGTCTCACTCTGCAGCATAGGATAAAAGTCTGAAAAATGTGCCTAAAAAGGGAAATATGTTATTGTAAATCTACTCATAAAAAAGTATTTTTACTGAAACACATTTTGTCATTAAAAAAAATGTTCCCCTTTAAAAATGGAGCCCTTTTCCTGAAGTAGTCCTTCAAATATTCCTTTTTAATGTCTTTAAAGGCATTTTGCCAACAAGTGAGACAGCCAGGATTCAAATTATGATTCAAGTTGGCTATTCAGACCAGTGGAGCAATGTCCTAAAATTCTCCTCCAGCTCTCACGTCTGCGGACTTGTCTCGTGTGAATCTGTATGTTTTCCTATAATCTTCAGTGTTATAGTCAGGGATTTCTAGCTGCTACTGTGCCCTCTGTGTGATTTGCTGTTTGATTGAGAGTGTATCCCTCCAAATGTCAGATCACAAACATGCACATGCTTGTGATATTTTTCCACAGAAACAATAACATCACTGACTGATATGATGAAGCTGGCATGGATCTAGCATTTTAACTTTAAATCATGTTAAATCTGAAGACTTTGAGCAGGAGAAAAGAATAGGACAGCTATAACACGTCTTCGCATTCCATCCACCATCTTAGAACTCGACCAAGAAAACATTCATTTAATACATTTTGAATAAATTTAGCATTTCACAAAGACTGGTGTTTTTTTATAATAGTGGGGATTCAGCATGTTATAATTTCATTAAAGCTTTTACATTTGTTGTTCTAAAAAAGTTAAAAGTCTTGATTAAGAGGACTTCCCACTGAGTTTAAGTATTTGAGTGCCGGCCACAATTAAAATAGTCTGAATTCTCTTAATGTCAGCGAGAAATGCTGATTAACCGTTCCTCTCCTGTCTCTTTTATCCTTAGAAACACATGAGGTTTGGCATTCTGCCACTCCTTGCTTCAGAAATAGATTTGCATCAAGGTCAGGAAGAAACAGAATTTTAAAGACTATACAGATCCAAACCCCAGTGTCTGCTAAATCTCTGCTCGGGAAAATCGTTGAAAATGGAGGCGTTTGCAGATATTTTAACTATTCGGACAAGTATCTGCTACGTGCTAAAGGTGCCCTGCTACACAGATTTCCTTACTTTGTGGTAATGTCTGAAGTTCTACCATGGACTTTGAAACATTTTTTGTGGAAAATGACTTGGTGGTATGGCACGGAAAGAGACCTAGATTAAAGATGAAAACTTTACAGTTACCTGTTAGCAGAGGGGGTCAAGCCCTTCCCA
>NC_048428.1:17999501-18041887 GCF_013103735.1 Etheostoma cragini | reverse complement strand
TGTTTATTGTTTGTGGAAAATCAATAAAAATATATTAAAAAAAAAAAAAAAGAAAATGACTTGGTTACCTTGTTTCAAGCCATCTCAGCATTTTATAGAAAGCCTGCAGGAAGACTCAGCTCGATTTCTGCCAGTTCTCCTTAATATTCAACGAGCTAAGCGGCTAGACTCTGATTGGCTAACAGCTAGCCAATGAGAGCCTGGCAATCAGCATCCTTTACCCAGCGCAACTGGGCTAGCTCATAAATAGTAATGAGCTCAGACAACATGACATCAGACTGACAAGCTTTTGTAATTGGCCTGATTTCTCCACTTATTTCCTTTCAGTGGCTAGAGCTGACAGGAGATAGCAGTTCAACTTCAAAATTCCCAATATAACACGAACACATATGGACCTAACGCATTTAAAAAATAAAAAAAAAGGTAAAAACGGTTGCGTGTGGCAGAGAACCTTTAAAGTATCAAACAATTTTCATACGTAACAGAGATTTAAAAAACATCCACTCTTCAACTCTTCAAAAATTAATCAAGCTTTACCCACTCAGCTCCTGCAAATCATCAAGACCAGGCTTAGTTTGAGACTCTCCCAAAAGCTTATCATTTATTGAGTTTGAACTTCAACAAAAGCCATTTGAAAACAAAATCAATAAGAGGGTTCTCGTAGGTGATTTGTCAACATTGTACCTCATCTTCAGTCCTCATACCCAAGCATCACAATGATTTATTTGTCATAGCACTTCGAAAAGGACAACCCACCAATATATGGTTAGGGTTTGGTTACATTTGGGTAAGATACCCAACCTGTGGTCTCTGCTGGAATGTCAGTCACAATGTCACATTCCTTCCACCTTTGCATCTGAGAGATTTCATTTGCAACTTCTCCAAACAAGACTTTTGAGGATCCTCACCTTGGGCTCTGAGTTTGTGATTGTGTATTATTTTTAGTATTTGAAAAGACGATGAATGAATTAATCAAAACATAATTTTTCAGATTATTGTCAGCGAAAAACAATCGCTTGATGCTGCCCTACAAACGACTGATTTTGATTTTGAAATGCAGTACAATGCTGCAAATGACAGTGAAGTTACTCGCAATGTATCATGAGTTATCAAAGGTGGTTTGTTTTGGAGGTCTTATATAGAATTTGATTTTAACCTGCAAGAATCTCAAACTTGGTAGACAGGGCAATGACTGGGACTGACCACTAGAGTTTATAGTAACGATTCTTAGCCGGGTCTAAAAACTCCATGCCACAAACTGTATCTGGATCACAAACCAAAACACAAACCCAAGCCTCTGCGGCGCTTTCCATCTGCAACAAACCACCCGAGCGTCAAGCCACTGCAAGCTGTTTGGCTCGTAGGAAATTAAATAGGTTTTACACTTGAGAGAACACAGCACGCAGAGTTGCTTTTAATGGGATCCCCGGCACGTTGCTGAAGTCGCCGGTGAGGTCCCACCTGCGGGTACTGTGGGCCGGTTTGTAGATGAGGGACAGGAAAGGGAGGAGAGAGGTGTACGGCTCCGACGAGATCTGGAGGGGAGCGTCTGCTTGCTTGGCAGGGAAGTGGAGAGAGAAGAGAGCTCTCTGGTACACCTGTTAGACGCATGAACAAAGTACATCTGTTCATCCCCTCCTCCTTCGTCAGACGCCACAGTCTGAAGACCCAGCACACTTATGTCTGCCTGGCCGTGTGTCCCTTTCTGTTTTACACACCTTTGATGAGAAACCCAAATAAAAGCGGGACACAATACACCACAATGCAAATACACTCGGTTTACAGCATTATATAATTCATCCAGTTGTCAGAAGGCTTTGTCCTGTTTCTGTATTTACACAAAATGCATGTCTGTAGCAAAGTGATTGTGTTCAAAATGTGTCACATGCAAGGTTGTGACAAGAGATTGTTCCTTTTTCCTCACTGGCTAATGTTGGGATTAAAATTCTTTTTTTTTAGATCTATACATCTTTTTATAGATCTAAAGATTAACTCTATAGTTAATCTTTTTTCTATAATTTTAGATTATTTTTGGGGGCTTTTCCCTTAATTTCAGAGTGACACTGGATCGACGGGAAAGAGGGGGGACGACACGCCGCAAAGGCCGCAGGTTTGATTTGGCCTACATGGGGTAAATGCTCTTACTGGGTGAGCTAGAGGCGACCCCAACATGTAGATTTTGTGAGAAAATATGTAACATATTGGCTAATGCATCGACTTCATCATCTTTGTCTTCAGCAATTCAGTGCGAATTATTACCTGTATATACAATGTGTCTTTTTTTACACATTGCGTCTCACTGTTTTTTGTGACAGACGTGTCTTGCATTTGGTGCTACTTAAAAAAAAACAAAAAAAACAGTCTCAACAAATTTCTTTTTTTTTTAAAAGGTTCAATGTGTAGGAACTTCTCCCATCTAGTGTTGAGAATCTATTGCAATCAACTTTCTCGCACCATACAACTCAAAGTACGTCTCACAGATACGTAGCCTTCACGCTTCATAAAGCCGGTCTCTTGCTCTTTTCAATATAATTTTTCTTAGCAAAGAAGAAGTCTCCTGTTCCTGAAATTTAGATTTAGCATATGTGGGGTCCTCCATTTTTCCTTCTTCAAACTTGCCTGGGCCGGCAAGTGACGATAGCATGGAAAATACCCAGTGGCAGCACCTGTGAGTTTATCATGTGACTGAAAACGTGAAAGGTGGAGCAGTGTGTCCTGTATGTTCCTCACTGGCTAACGTATTTCAAGATGGCGCATGAATATGAAGCGTCTACCCCAGTTCATGCAAATGCAAATGTAAAATTTAAAGCAAAAAGGAATACTGGGAATTGGTGGCCGTGGTAAATATTTATGAAAAAGGACACGTTTGTGAACGAGCAACACTGATTTTGATAATGAACAACTAAACACGTCACACACTGGGCCTTTAAAGTCTTGAAACTATTTCCTCAGTCATTTCAATCACGATCAGTAAGGGACATTAGGACACGCTGTCCTGCCAGAGTAACAACAGTTTGTATTCGTTTTTATTTCCAATGAGAGTTCCAATTTGTTTATGTTTGTGTCCTTGCTTTTCTCGCTGATTTGAAACGGGTGTAGCTCAGTTGGAAAAATGTGACTCTACCCTGCACTAATCAGAGTTTAATTCCATTTGAACGAAAAATGCTGATGACAATTATGGGGTTGTCAGCTTGTGCTCCTACCACTGTCGGTCAAATCCAATCAAACAATAGCCACGCAGCCCAGATGAAGTAGATTAACTGAGTTTTAGGGGGGCACATGGCTACAAGGTTCAGGTTGCTGGAAAGCAAAGGCACAAAGCAACAGTGACAATGTGCTCACACCGGCAGGGTGATTAGGGGAATGAGACACAGGTGAGCAGCTGTTTTTTTCCCTCACAAACCTTTAACTTTAATTGCTGCTATTTAGTCTCTTAATAGATAGAGATTTCAAAACCTGTTTTTGGGGGCTTTAAAGCAAGTTTTAGATTTTTAAGATGTCAACACTTGAAAGTATAAATATGGAAGTAGTTTTTCTTGCTGCTAAAAAAAGATCTTAAGACTAAATACATGGCTTGGCTTGCATGACATGATATAGTGAAATGTTATCTTATTTTTTTACGTATCTTTATTTATGCACAGAGAAAAGTTGTTTTATCATTTGGTATTTTAAAGTTGGTTACGGTGTGTTTTGGCAGGCTGGTGCTGCAAACTTAGACCAGAGATTTTTCTTTCTATTCTCAAAGTTTTTTGCCAGTCATCTTGCATAACTGCTTTTCACTGTTTTAGTCCAGGTTTGTTGTGGTCAACAGAGTTTATGTTGGTGCCATACTGCTGAACAATGATGGGCTTGGGGGTCACTGTTTCAAGATTTCCCTCAAATAACCTATTGCCAAGAAACTTAGTAGTGATGTTCTTTTTCCTCCAAACAGCTGTTGAGGAAGTTCCCTTGAGCAAAGCGAGTCCCAGTTGTTGGATCTTTTCAATGGCAGGGGTTGGATAATGGCACTACAGGGAGTGCACAAATGTAAATAAGCCTGTGAAGGTGCTAAATAACGCTATGCATGCTCAGCAAAACCTCCTTGAACGTATAAAAGAAAAAGAAATGATGCTCCTTATCTCTCACCACCAATTTGTTCTAACAATACAGAAGCTGTGACTCTGTTCTGGGTCTGCAGCTTGTGTTTGCATTGATGTTTAGTCATAAAAGCTTTGTTTGTATTGTTCGGCAGTATCTTGCTCTGCAAGGCTGTTCAAGCATATTACGTCTTGGAATCAATGGCACGATAAAAAGCAACCAGATAGTTTAGAGACGACAGAAGTTGTACAAAAGGATTGTGACAATGGAAGATCTGTTCGTTTCTCTAACAACACAGGAACGTTTTCAACGTTGGCAGAGGAGAGCAAAAAGAGAGCAGTCTGTTATTCAGGAGAGACACGAAGTGCTTGTTGATGAGAGGAAGTCTCAGTGGAAGAGAAGGACACTCTTCTGTCCTGACCAGGGTGAGCAGGTCAGCGGAACATCATGGATCCAGGAGGCGGAGGAGTTGAGGCTCTTTAAGAGCAGTGGGGATGTTGCTGCTGGGAGGGTGAGGATCTGGGCACGTTTTCATTTTTTGTAACTGGTTTTCATCAAAAACATCATACTCACCAAAGTAATTGCCTTGAGCTCAGTTTAAAATGGGTGCAAAGGGGCAACCATTAGTGATTGATGACAAATCCTCAGGTTGGACAATGATATTTGGAAAAGAACAAAGTCAAAAAATAAAACTGTTGCCAATTCACCATTTTACCACCATACCGTTACTTAATGTACTTGCCATAGATAGTTTTCCTGAGTAATGAGGCTTTTTATGCCTTTATTTGTGGCCATAGGTCAAATAAAATAGGGGTAGAGAGAGAAGAATGACTAAAATCAAAATGGGGATATTGCTATAATAGGATATGGTGTGCATCTTCACCACTATAGGCCGAAAGTGAGGAATTATATCGGGGTGAACTTACTTATATTGGTAACTATCTGGCAAAACTGTTGGCTTGTTTACAACAGATATACTTATCAGATAGTTCATACTTGTTAGATTGTTGGGTGCATTCTTTAGTGACGTCATGGTGTTCAGAGATGTCATAAAATACTTTGAGGGGGGGATGCAAAGTTTCCAAATGACATGCCTCTTGTTAACCTGCGGTCCTCTCCATTTCTCAGTCTGTCTTACTCATTGATCCTTTACCTGACTAAGGTTCGTGAAAGTTAGAATCCATGTCCCCGCCCCCTGCTAATTGTGCTGTTTTGATAAATCCATGGTACTGTCCATGGAACTGAAGTAGCAGACTGATTTTTAATTGTGACTTTTTCTCTGTCATTTACATCTTGGATCTATAGTCTGATACTCTCCAAACAATTAAAGATTAAAAAATACAGAACAAAAAGAGTCATTTGTGGGGGAATGAAACAAATGGAACAGCCTGCCTACTGACTACAACATTAGAATCCATGTAGTTGGTTAGTTGTTGTAATAAATTGCTGTTTTTTCTAATTAAACAAACCTCCACAGGGGCGATCTCTAGCTCACCCAGTAAGAGTCCTTTGCAGCGGCCTGGGTTCGAGTCCGACCTGAAAATAAAAACCTCCACACTTTCTACAACTACAATAAGCCTTTACCTTGATCAGCACCAAAATACTAATAAAAAACATGAGTTTATGAAGACTAATTCAAACAAAATGACTATACATCCTATTAACAAATACCAGGCTAGTATGTGCCTGCCACATGTGTCAGCCCATGGAGGCCTGTATACTTGCTTTTTTTCCTGGGAAAAGTGTTTCTTTTTATGCTACCAGAAGCAGCAGCATTGGTTGTGTGGAATAAATAGCAGAGGAGCCGGAGCAGTTGCAGCCATCAACAGAAAAACCGAGGGGAGATTGCACAATATTGCACACAGTATTTGATTGACAGGCGATACTAGGGAATTGATTGCTTGACTGCTTTGCAAGCAGTATGTCACCAAAGTACATTTTAAAAACAGGAATTCCCTCTCTTTAAAGGGTTTATGGTAAACATCTAAAAATGCTGTTTAGCGTTTGTTGCTATTAGTGTTTCACATGAGTGCCATATGTAGTCAGCCACTTGTACAATGAGTGGACAGGCTCTGTTGGATGATGTTTTCCTCAATGAGAGAGATTTCAAATCCTGCTTTTTTTTGTTACTTGTGTTTTAGTGTCTTCAGACTCCGCAGATAAGAGAGGGACATTTTCCAACTGCAGACAAGCAGAGAGAAGATGATGACAGCAGGGCTCACCTCACCCAAGGGAGGTGAGAAGCCCAGAGGTGTTGTGAAGAAATGGATTTCAGCGGCGTGGCTGTGCACTGAGACGAGTAAAATGGAGGAAAGTGAAAGCGCGCACAGTTACACCAAATGAAGCACATAGGAATAAGTTTCAAAACGTGTTTCAGATCCTGATTTCAGATTGTTATAATCAGAAAGAAAAGGAAGACACAGACACACCAATAAAAACAGGAGGAGACACACATTTAGGCCCACAGCTATGTTTAAAATTACAAATCCTTTAGTCTCCTATCTTTAATCTGTCTCATCTTCATGAATAAAAAAGCTTTGCCAGAATCCAAAATCCAGTTATGGATTCTGGATAGAATATTCACTCTCCTTTTAGCTCTGTTTTTTTCAACGGAGCCCCGGAGCGGACATGGAAGAAAAAACTAAACTAGACTGGGTAAACCCTGCCCACAGTTCACAATTTTGCAGGAATTAATCACAAACTGACTTATCTACCTGGCGTGCTATTGGCGGGTTTAAAACAATAATAATTAAGAAGTGACCAATCACCTTCTTGTTTACATTCAACATAGCGTCCACAGAAGCGCAGAAAACTGTTGATGCCGCTGTCGGTTCTACGTCACCTGGATCTATGGTCTCATTGGTTGAAGGAGTATCCAGTTGCGTACAGAGTCATTTGAACTATAACCGTTGGTCACGCCTCTTGTGCATAGAAAATACAGAGCAGACACCCCAGACGAATATTCAATCTCACACCTACTGAGCTTGGCTTGGTCTCGTGATAGCCAGACAATGGACAAACATAAATTCTCAAAATCTTGAGTTTGAAAATCCAACAAACGTTAAGGATAACCTTACGAAGGATGTGATGTGTATGTAGGACATATGTACTGTAGCCTCTACTGGCTGCCCAGTTAATGTGAGTTGTTTCGACATAAGAAAACCCTATATCATGTTGCGTTATTTTCCCACCAGTGTTTCAATAATGTCCGTCACTTCAAACAGAAAAGGAAAACAGAAACACAACGATGCCACAATGTCATCCCACATTCCGAGCACAGTCAAGGACTCTTTGCCTCTCATCAATGAAAACACGTGCGAACACTAATATGAAAAACTTCAATAACTTGTGGCCAGTCTCGGCTTGAACAAAGAGGAGAGTTTTAAGTTTACTCTTTAAGGTGGTGATGTTGTCCGCCCACCAAACCCAGACTGGGACCTGGTTCCACAGAGGAGGAGCCTGATGGCTGAAGGCTCTGGCTGTAACAAAGGTGAAAACAGGCTGCTCTGGAGGTATTTAAAAAAAAAAAATGTTTATTGCAGATCAACATTGAGTTCAGACTGCACTTGTTCATACAAGCAACTTTATTTTTCCATTTTCATATTCATACAATAACATATAACAATAAGCAGCAACCAAGAACGTACAATTTTAATTGTTTGGCAGATTCTGAATACATTATGGGGCCTCTGACCCCTCACGTGTTCAAAACCGGTCCCCATGCCCTATCAAACATAGTCTGCCTTCGTGAATCTGAGCTTCTCCAGATGGGGGACTTTGCCCAAATCTCTTGACCACATCTCAAATGAAGGCGCAACATCGGATTTCTATTGTTGCAACATCAGTTCTTTTGCCAGTACCAAACCCAGATACACTGGCCATTTGTCCCTGCCAGAGTTCAAAGCAGTTCAAATCAGCTTCAAATGTAAGGTGAAGTGGTACATGTAGGAGGATCTTTGTCAACCAACACACTTGTTATCTAGTGAGTTTAAAGCCAGGACAAAAAGAATGACAAGACTGAAAATACCCGCTCATCCCCTCAAAATATAACTTGCATCTCTTAGATCTTTCCACTGACTGACATCTGGTGTAGCTTAACATACTTATATGTGATACATGTACACCCTGTTAAAATTAAGGATGAATATTTGACAAACAAAAGGATTTAGCTTCATGGTCAGTGCTATTTCCATCAATTTAGAGTCAAATATCCAAAGCTGTAACTCCTTTGGGTCAGATGTCTACATGTTGAGGAAAATGGGGCTCGTGGTAACATTTTGATGTAAAATAAAGTGTACAAAGAGTGATAATTGTGAGACTGAAAGCAGTTTTTTTCAGTTTAACAATGATTGCCATCACCCCCCTCCTCATAGACATGTATTGGAGCAAAACTGAATTTGGATGTATTACAGTACAGCTTTATAAGCTGTATAGTTTCCTAAAATTGCATTGCACAATGACATTCAAATGAGAGGTCTACTTTTTGACTTCATTGAAATTAGTGTTTACCTCACTTTGATTGACCTTTTCTTCTATGCGTTATTAACTTTGAACAAACTCTCATCCCATTATAAAGTATTGAAACTTTTAACCCACAGCACACTGTTTTGCGATGAACTAAAATTTATTTTTATTCTCTAAATTGAAGCTGATGTCGTTCAGAATAGTTTGGTCATGAAATGTTCTTAAAAGTCAAACATACAGTGAATTCAGAAAGCATTCACTGTTTTCAGATGTTATGTTGTAGCCCTTTAAATAAATGTTTCTCAAGTCATATCACTCACACTTACACATACAGGTGTGTGTCTTTCCAAACCCAATCAATTGAATTCACTACAGGTGGACTCCAATCAAGGCGTAGCAACATCTGATCAAGAGAAATGGGAGGAACCTGGGGTAAACTTGAAGTGGCTAGATACGGATGTCAATGTGATTTTTCTTTTTCTTTTTTAATACATTGAATACACTAAAATCCTGTTTTCACTTTGTCATTATGGGGTATTGAGGAAAGACTGATGTGGGAAAAAACAATTTAAATGATTGTGGCACAAGGCTGCAACATAATAAAATGTGAAGGAGTCTTAATACTTTGTATATCTATTTTAATCAGACCTTTCTATTCTCCGTGGTTCATGTGAGTGTCAATGCGAATAAAGCGATCTATTAAACTTTGTGAAACCCTGACATCTTCTATTGGATTTGATTGCTGGCAATCATGCCAAACATATTGAACAATATTGAGGTATACTACCAAAAACACTTTGCTCATGAAATAAAATAACAGCCTTTTTCATTTTCAATTCAGTAACTGAAACATTGATTTGATAATGCATTTTAGATTTACATTCTCCATTCTTCCTCTTCAGCGGCCTATAGATATCGATCAACACTCCAATTAAAATGTAAGGACCAACAGAACATCTGATACTGAATCTACAGGCTCCACACCACAAATGATTCATTACTGTGTAAATACTTCAGTGGACATGCACCGATAACATAAAGAACTCCTTGGACCAGGCAGCCGCTCGGTCTCTCTGCTTCACAGCTATGGTTTTCAGAGCTACAGCAGACATTTGTTGTTGCCCATAAAGCACATGACTCACCAATACGCACACAATGCATTTCCACAATTGTGTTCTCACAAGGCAATCTAAGTAATGAACTGTGCGAAAAAACCCATCTGTGTTCCATTTTCAATTTAATACGTCTCTGCGATGCTATTAATGATGTCGCACAGACACATTTGTATGCGACGTGATTTACAATGTAAAATTTTTTCACACACATCACACAACTCATTGACATGTGGAATCTCATGATTGGATTTGGAATAAAGTTGACCGTGGTGTGTTGTCTTCATAAATAAGACAACACACTTTCTTATTATATAACAACACACAACAGCCACGTTCCAAAACAATGAACTATTTGAAAAACAAAGAGTTCTGAAAATAAATAGATTTCAAATAGCAATATTCCAAAACTAATATATATATATATATATGTCAGTATCATTAATATAAAGAGGATCCAGTTATTAACATTTTCTTGCATAAAGAAATTATTGTACTATCACCTTTTATTCAATTTTCACAGTTCAGAGAATCAAGTGTCTGGTAGGAAAAAAGAATCGTTCTGCTGGAAAAATGCATTTTGTATCTTTAGAAGCAGTCACAGGTTTATTTGGGATAGTTTGAATAACTGTAGTTAGACTTTTGGTAGTTGAGCATACAACAGTGAAGTTAGCAGCGCCACCTACTCAACTGTCAACGTTAAATCCACAAGAAACAATGGGATATGAGTGCGAGAAAGCAAGCGACCGTACAGCAATTAAAACCTCATTATGACACAAAATGTAAAATGAGACTGTTGGTCTATTTCTTAGTCAACTTGAAAACTGCTGAAAATGACCCAAAGTTGCTGAAAATGACCCATAAAGTTGTTTATGTCCAGTTGGGTCAAGTGGGGCAATATTATCTTAAATGATGACAGGGAAATCAATTCAGTCATTGCAAAACAAATTCACAACATAATCAAGATTCAGTTTATCCCAAGCAGAGCAACAGAGTTGTGGTTCTATTTATGTATTACATTTGCAGGAAACATTGTACCAAACATAATTCAGCCTCTCTAGAAGCCTATGATTTTGGTTGAAAATGCTACTTGAAATTTCATTTTGGGGGCAGCACCAAACCGTAAACACAACACTGACACTATATAGTTGTTGTGGTGAACATGTTGGCATTCAGTTGCCTATTTGCCCATCCAACAGACACACAGGAACATTAGCATTCATTTGAAGTCGTGTTTCTGGTCAACGAAAGTCTAATTTCCTTCTTTTAGCTCTGTTTAGGTTGCAATCTAGCTAGTTGCTTACTTAGTTTGTCTTTGCTTGATGCAGGTGTACTGTAGCTTTTTCAGTGTTTTTGCTGTTGCCCAAAAACAGCTGCCTGCTGATGCTGGAATCAATGTCATGGTGAATCAAAACAAGACAAAAAAAGCTGAAAGACGTTAAAATGCTCTGCTAAGCAGAGGGGAACTGCTTAGTCGGGTGATGCAGGTTAGGGGATTAGGGTTCGGGTTATCTGACGGGTAAGAGGGGCTCCTTCCATGTTACACACAATATCACACACTGCTAATGCAAAATTATTGATTAGTCCAGCTTTAAAGTAGTTGATAACTGACAAAAAATCATTGACATTTTAGCCTACTCTCACTCTCCACGAGCACACATTCACAAATCCTAAGTATTTCATTTTAGAACCAAACTCATCACTTGTTTTTTTTCCCAAGGTACTTTGCAAACATAGCACCACAGTGTTGAGGTTGAAAACAAAAGCTCACCCCCCCCCACCATCCACCCCCCCCCCCCGTGACACCACAAAGCGATTGCAGCTCTGTTTGTTTTTAAATTACAAGAGGTAATGTGAGTATTTGACCTGCTGTATTCAGTAATTCCAACTACACCAGTTTAATCCCATCTCAATTAAAACAGCAGCCACTTCACTCATGTAGACGGCCTCGAATCGATCACATCCTTTAATTTAAAAAGTCATTAAATCAGACCAGTACTCCAGACATTCTCATCGAGCTGTACTGTAGGCCATCACTTTGGATCCCTCCTCCCTTGTTGGATTCTGCGTAGCTCACTCCATCACCTTCCCATAAAGTCCTCCGCATTACCCTGAGCAGCTGTTTGGGAGAATCGAATTATGCATGGAGATCAAATTTAAATTCAGCATCCACCCTCAGTGTAACTCATGATTTATTGATACTCTGGAGCAGACATTAATACTCGTTAAGATTAAGACTCATCTGACTCAATTTATGAGTCTCCTGTTCTGATGTCTTTATTATCTTTCCGTCAGTTTGCGCGCGTGGGGGGGGGGGGGGTAATCTTGTGTTGGGGCCACACTGGTTGTCAGGTGGTGGGGTTTGTACAGAGGGGCTTCCCTTGTTATGCCTAACCTTTGGAAAGGTTGCACCGTTTCGTTTGACATTTCAGAAACAGACCATTTGCTTCGACTGGCACGCCATCACTAAATGACAAAACCACTTTAACGTGCTGCAAAACCTGGAATAAGAGAAGCCATTTGAGAGTTTTTGAAAGTACTATTGGTGTTGAATGGAGGAAATTACAATTTACACTCTGTTTTGTTAGTAATCACTAAGCACATAGGCCTGAAATACACACACACGAGATCTAAATATGCACAAATGGAGCGATGTCAGAGTGAGCGGGATGTCAGTCGTCGACCAGAGCACTGAACAGATGGGGGGTACAGTGCCTTGCTTTGGAGCACCTAGCAGTGCCTAGGAGGTGAACTAGCATCTCTCCAGCGACCAATCCATACTCAGTACTTTGGTCCTTAATGGGACCTGAACCAGCGCCCTTCCGGTCCGAAACCCAACTTCCTGAGGACTGAGCTACTGCCACCACCTAATGTGAACACATCTGTGTGCAATGGATATGCAGATAATTACCTCAGCAGTTCCCCTCAGCTCTGCAAAGCATTCTTGCATCTTTGAGTTCATTATTTGGGTTTCAGGGTTTTAGTTTTATTGTTTTGATTCACTCTAAAGGCTTTCACGAACATTGATAACTGATGCCTGAATCCACTGTACTAATGGAGGGTCAGGTTTCTTTTAATACCAGAAACCAACTGACCTATTATCACAGCCAACCTTCACCATCCAATTCGCAAAAAACATGTGTTACTCTGAACTTGCAAACCACAAACTTTATGCGTTATGGGGCAAATGTCGGGGCTGGGTCACCAGATTGTCCACTAACCTGCTCAACTTAAAGAAGAGTGGATACAAGGCTTACATTCATCAAAGGGCCAGAAACATAACTCCAAATGCTAATGAATGCTAAGGCTGTTGCTGAATGTGTAAACAGGCTGCTGTTTGCTGACAGTTCCTCATACAACTTAAAAAGTGATGAAGTCATTGTTATGTTTCCAGATTGTTATCCACTGGCCCCAAGAGGACAACAAAAAAAAATCAGGTAGACCGGGTTGGCAGGTTTAAGTAGTATCAACTGAATACACTTAACCCTTGTGTTGCCTTCCTGTCAAAATTGAAAATCCACACGTTTGTTGACGCTTTTTATCGATGTTTGTCTCTTTTTTTCATCACTGTTGACATCTTTTATTTCAATATGTAATTTTTTCGAAAATTTTCAACACTACATACCTTATTAACTTTAGTTTCACAATTACTTTTGGTTTATGGTCAATAGACAACATTTATAGGAAATTATATCCAATGTTTGAGTTAGAAAAGCAGACATTAGGAATTATTTAGACTAAAAAGGAATGTATGTTGAAAGATAATCACAATATGTCAACTTTTAATCAATACTATTTCAAAACCACTTCAATTCTTTTTTTTTTTTAATGCTATAAAATTGAATACAACACCCCAAAATTAGAGTAGTAGAGATTTCTCCTTGCCAAAGAGCGTTGTGTGGAATCAATCATGTTATTTTGGGTAATTACAATTGGGTAGTTAAAAAGAATATTGATAAAGGAAAACAGGTCAATTTGACCAATAGACAACATGAGGGTTAAATGTTCTTAGTATCAAAAGTGAACCTGATTGCTGTTATATTATAGATTATGAGGAGTATTATTTTTGGAACATTAATGTGTTTCCTCACAGGACCTTTTTAATAGAAAAATGCTGCATTAACCAGCAAGATGAAAACACAACAAATTGGAATGGTAAGATAAAATTGAAGTTTGATTTTAATATCCAATATCATTTGACGTATCAAATAAACAACACAGGCTTATTCCATTTCATAGTTCTGTACCTGGGACATTAATATAATACAAACCACATCTCTGGATGAGATTAGATTTCTTCACCATTAAAACCATGAATGACAGTTCGTTGTTGTGCAATGCTTGAGAGTGCTGCTAAGACTGCAGCCTCACCTTAAATTACCAGGAGGCAAGCTACTTTAAAAAATCAATGTGTGGGGGTCAAAGATTTTTAAAACTATTTTGGAAAATGTCTGTTCTTGCAATCCGTTGTCCAAACTTGGGTTTGACAAGGAGGGAAATTATGTTTAACTTCAGAGATTTTTTTTGGAAAATCAATCAAATTCTAATTCACACCAGTGAAAGCCACAAGGCGCAGTAAAAAACTCTTTCATAGAAAAGATGCAATCAAAGCTACTGTTCTCTGACTGGGTCACAGTATGGGGATTGTGCTTTCCTGCACTTTCTTGTACGATACACAGTAAGTCCATGCACTGCCTTAGCCACTGCTTTAGCCACTTTCATCAAGCCCCTTCAAACTGATGAAAAGAATGACCTTCCTCTCTGCATCCTTTTCTTTTTCAACTGATGGCAGTACACAGAGGGTGTGGAGTAGGGTTGAGCCAAAGAAATGGGGCAGAAGGATCGGCTCATGTGGATTCCCGCTTAACTGATCGTGTGCGTCATCTGCCGGGCTGACAGCAACCTCAGACAATCATGCTCAGCCCTTCTCCCATCAACCTTGGTTTGGCCAGGCCGACCACATTACAGAATCAATCAGCCTTGAGATATGGGCAACCGTCACGGCAGTGACCGCTTTTTGGCATGCGAGACTCTCCCTTAATAGACAAAGAGATGGTGATCAATAGCCAATTTGGCCTTGCAATGAGGCTAGAATGGATCAAGGAAAATTCATTTTATTGTCCTCATCTTTGCCTGGAGAAGTCAGGAAAAATCTGAACTCTCCCGACTAGTACAGTAAAGAAGTGAATCATTCATCTGCAGTATAACCTTGGCAGTACTTGCAAGACTGCAAGATTACTTTTTTGTGATCTGCACTTTTAGTGTAATTTAAAACGTGCTCAGAAGCTTCTTTATAAAATTCCAGATTTGCTAATTTTCCATTAATTAAGAGTAAGTTGTGTTAGTAAGAGTAGTAGTAGTAGTAGTAAGAATAAGTAAGTCACAGTTTTGAAGTAGGCTGCTTGTACTTTACTTGAGTATTTCCATTTGATTATTTATTCTTCTACTCCACTCCATTTCAGTGTGAGAGATTGAAAGGTTCACTCCACTACATCTGGCAGCTATAGTTACTTCTCAGCTTAAAGTTTCTAATGAAGAAAGAGAAAGGATCAAACCCTGCTTGCTCTTTCTGGTCAGTCACTGCATGTAGAGGGTGTGAATGTCTGAGTTACAGAAGTGGTCGGACACAGCCCCCCCAATTCTGAAATCGGAAAGGTCTTGGGAGGGAGCAGTCTCTAAACCTGTTCAGCTACCCAACAAGCAATAACAAGCAACCACCAAACAATATTTCCTAAAAAAGCAAAAGTGATTTGAAAAAAGGACTAATTTGTAACACAGACCTTAGTTTTTACTTTTTTGCTAGCCAATTTATCATCTCATGACCCTTTAGATTTCTTGTGTGACCCTTTGGAATTGCCCCGGCCCCTGGGTAAAAAGTAGATTAAAAAACCTCAGCCTGGTACATTAACAGTTACATTGTATACATACATAATTATACATGGTAATTTTGCTGCACACTGTAATGCATACTTATTAAAACATCCCCAGTAACACATGATGACCGCTGAATGCACAGCCGTTCCTCCATTTTCAAAACACCATGTTAACTTTCCAACCCTATTTTAAAGTTTTGTCACAATGAGAATGACAGTTATGACAGTTGGGACTAAAATGACACTAATTCACCGCTCTGCGGCTTAATTGGAGCAGGAGTGGATTCAGTCACGAGACCTGGAGGGTTTCTCCTACCCATTTGCTGTCCATACTTCACAATTCACTGTACAATGTCATCATTTCCCAAATTGAAATGCATAATAACGTTTTTTTTATTTTATTCTCCCATTAGGAGTCTGTTTCCATGGAGAGTTATCAGGTGGTGATACTGCTCAGTGTTATCAGCGGGGGGAAACCTAAAGATGCTCCCGTCGCCATCCCCGGGCCATCCTTGAGTCTCCTCGGCCTCACAGAAGCACAAAGGCAGGGATTCAATTATGAAGTTACACCTTGAGGCATGAAGCAAAACCATGCTGCTTCAAAAGAGATCACGCAACATCTCGTTGTGTCTGCCTTCATCTCTCTCTTTCTCTCTCTCTCTCTCTCTCTCTCTCTCTCTCTCTCTCTCTCTCTCTCTCTCTCTCTCTCTCTATAAAGTCAGTGAGTTCTAAATGTGTTGTTCTGGAAAGCATATAACACGGGTCACGATGCCCTGAATATGACTGAGAACGAACACTTCCTTTGGATTAAATACTTTGGATATGGATAAATTAGTGCAGAATGGAAGGAATAAATCAGCCCACACAGCTGCATACTGTGCGTACTGATGATTACTTACTTTTTGCTTCCAACAAGCAGATCTTTCATCTTGAGACCATGACCATCCAAATTCCAGTTTGTTTTTCTAGCAGTTTGCCATTTTATTTGACTTTCTCCTCTTTACGTTTTTAATTTCATATATGAATGAATTCAATTGTAACATTTCTGGCACCTCCTTAAAACCCGAAACGTCAGAATGATCTCTCTGGGAACCGTCACCTTGTCGTGGTGGAGAGGTTTGTGTGTCCCTATGAACTGGAGGGTTGTGATGTCTGGAGCTTTGAGCTCTTGGTAGGGTCTCCCTTGGCAAAGAGGTCTCAGTTGAGAGGCCAGACAAAGATTGGTTAAAAAAAAAACTATGAGAGAACGGGGTAGACATGAAGTAACCCTCAAGAAGCTACTTGGCACCCTTCTCTCCATCCCATGGGCCCAACCCCTGTGGGAGGAACCGCTGGGATTGGGTGCGTTGCCACATGGGTGCAGAGAAGGTCAGGGGCCTCGACCGACTAGACGCAGGCGGCAGAGGCTGGCTCTGGGGATGTGGAATGTCACCTCTCTTTGGGGGAAGGAGCCGGAACTTGTGCGGGAGGTGCAGGGCTACCGGTTAGATCTGGTGGGGCTTACCTCTACGCACAGTCTCGGTTCTGGAACCGTACTCCTGGATAAGGGTTGGACTCTGTTCTACTCCAGAGTTATCCAGGGTGGGTGCGGGGATACTCACAAGCCCCCTTGAGTTCCGCTACCTTTGAATTTACCCCGGTGGATGAGAGGGTCACCTCCCTTGAATGGAGTCCTGTATGGGGTTCCAGTGGGGGACTCTATAGTTCTGCTGGGGGATTTCAACCAACACGTGGGCGATAATGGAGATACTTGGAGAGGCGTGATTTGGAGAAACCTGAATTGTCTATAACAAACACCATGTTCGCAACCTAGGGATGCTCGTAGGCATACGTGGTACCAGAGCAACCTAGACCAAAGGTCAATGATCGATTTTATGTAAGCCTAAACAGGTAGATTGAGAACATCTTGCGGAGGGACCCTTTCCGACGGACTTTCTACTCACACCTCCGGCGTAGCTTTTCGTGCATCCATGTGGAGGCTGGGGGCATTGAACCTGAGGGGACAATGTTCAAAGTTTCCATTGCTGAAGCTGCGGTGGGGATCTGTGGTCTTCAGTAAATAGAGTCTTCTTTTTCGCCCAGAAAAAGGATATTGAAAAGAGCAAGAGAAGAGGCGTAATCAGAAAAAAGAGTGAACATTGGAGCTGCCTTGGACGCACACACCAAATCCCAACTAGTAATATATCCTCTGGACCGCTGCAGTCCCGTTTTCTCTCTTCTTTCCGTCGGGCGGTGCCACTCGTGGTGTGAAGCCTTTTGTACAGTTTTGCTTTTTGAAGCATGGTGGCTACCGTAGCTACAATACGTACTTGGAACTGCGTGGCGAGAGGGAGTTGATGGCGATATTTGATCTCAGCAGTTGATGGGAGAAATTCTTACACAAGGCTTTAAAGCAGAACAAACTTAGTTTAAAGCAGAATGAAAGCAGTATGTAGAATGTATTTTAATAGTAAGTAATAATGAGTCTTTTAATAGTGGCAGTAAAACTTTGTGGGTTTTTTTTCTCCATTTTCTATAAGACGTTCATTAAGTGGGATTGTTCAGGCTTTGTTTTACATTTGTACGATGAGCATATATCCCTGAAAAGTCTTTCATTTTTGTGTGTTGCTTTTTGGCAGCGTTCATCATGCTATTAAGAATGTCTCAATGCCACACTGCATAATCTTGCAATGCTCACAAGACAGACCAGGAAAAAAAGAAAAAAAGAAATTAGAAAGGCTGCAAAGACATAAGTGTGTGCTATTATGTTGAATACCAATTAGCCGTTTTTGTCAGCTTTAATACCGGTCTGACAATCACCTTTTTCTAAGAAGGTTTTTAATGCAAGAGCAAGTTACAGAGGCACAGCGAGATCGTAGTGTTAGCTACAACTGCTGGAGCAGCAGTCACAGACAGAATTTTGTGGTGTTGCCTGAACAAAAGTCTCAAATTAACACTGGAAAATCACATTACCAAACCTCAAGGTCCAGTGTGTTTTTAGTTCAAAATCGGTGTTGCCAGTTCACAAACTTGTCCTTTTCATGAATATTTACCACCACCATCAATTCAATGTATTCCTATTGGCTTGAAATGTGATGTTTTTCTGTGTTAATCCTATTCTGCTAATCTACTGTATGTACAAACGTAGCAATGCACCAACAAAGCTAGGGAAGAACGATGCTAGCAACTTAATATCACAAACAATGCATGGTTTGATATAGCTAAAAGAAATGGCAAATTACAAGTGTTTTATAAGGAAAGAAGTCAACACGTTTGTTCGACCCTTAAGGATACACACAATACATTTTAGTAAGTAACACTGAATATAATGTTTGTTTAATAGAAAACTCCACAGGGTACCCCTAAGCACATGTGATTTACAAAACTACAGCATCAAAAATGATAATTGTGTTAGCACCAACAAACAATTATGCACAAAAACCAAAGCTAACAAGCTTTATCAAATGCATTAAAGGTATCCTGTGGAGTTTTGGCCCTCAAGTGTACAAGTAAACTCTACAGGGAGCCTTTAACTACGAGTCTATACTAAGTATTCCTCCGTATTGAAGTCTAAAATAGTAAAATACAAGTTTCTAAGTTCTCCTACTTTTTCTCCCCTACAATTGCTGCTTTAGGATCAATGACCTTTCAGCTTTTTGTCTTTTCTTTTTGGATTTTCAATTTTTTGACATTTCATTTTCTGCTGAAACTGCAAGTCCAAACCACACACACACAGTCTAGCTGTCTATTTCTGATTTAGGATTACCAGGATTAACCTTTACGATCACCCTGCTCTCCGCTCCAACTCCTTATACATCCTATACATCACCGTGACGTGTTTTCAATCCCAAATTACCCCATGATGGATATCATCTAAAAAAAAAAAACTCATGACTTTCACAGCTCGGGGACGGGAGGAGGGATTGTTCTTCCCCGCTCATGAATCAATTTAAATATCGTCAAATAGGCTTACAATTGCACTGGCAATATAACAATTTAGGAAGATGTAGTGTAGCATTCAAATACACTGCATGTACATACTGCAGGTAAATGTATGTTCAAGCAAAATTGTTATGACTATTTGACTTTGAGATTCCACCCCAAAAAATATAAATCTGACACTGATAAATCAACTTTATATGTCACACTATCCAACAAGGCTGATATTACTCACCATGAAGAGCTCGAGGCTAACGATAGCCTTCTGGCCTCTGACCAAACTCGGCGACTTTGTAACACATCATCCGTCACTGCAGTCATAAATTCTTCTGATTTCATTACAGCTTCCTCATAGATGAAATTCGGGACTCTTCATCCTAATTTTGCAACTTGACACTCATTCATTTCAAATATTTTTCAAATCAGATGTGGAATGGTATGCTTACCATGCACCCCTGAGCTAATATAATATAAATGTTAATTAAGATTTGTGCAGCGAGCTGGAAAAAAGAATATTTGCAATAAAGAAAATGCCCTCCAGCTTTAGCAATGTGGTCATTTATACTGCTCATGTACAGTATATTTTTTCAACTTACAAATTAAAATCAAAAGTTAAGAGATCTATCGCCTAAATCTTGATTGTGAATATGCTTTAAATTTGGTTTCATTTTTCGTCACAGTAATTCATTGTTTTTAAAGATGCAAATCTTGATGTAACTGAAGACATGATTTATTTCCCACATGGAGAGAGTTGAGCAAAAATGAGCTGATATAAACACAGGCAAGCTAATGGTTGTGAGCCAGACTGAGTATTAAATTAGTTGAAGATTAAAAATATATATGCACACATTTCCAGAGATGACCAGCTGGCCTGCAGCAATTTGAATCTAGTTTTTATTTCCACAGCTGGGAAAGTGAAAATTCAATATTGCCAAAGCTTAACAGCTCCAGTGAAATTAAAATCGTATAGTCATTTTCATCCTGAGGCTCACTATCAGGACTCAATATCTTCACTTGAAAAGCTTCAGTCATTTCACTATATATATATATATATATATGAATAAAGTCCAGTGCATTAAGCAGGGGGGGGGGGGGGGAAACGTGTTCTCACACAGGTTAAATGGAAACAGCTGTGTGCAATCATGCCAGTCACTGGTGCTGTGGACTCAATACAGCGGCCTAATTGTGTGTGGCATTGTAGTTGGCTCTCATTAACCTTAGTGCATTACCTTTTACTGTGGATGAATGGGGGGGCTTTAAATCGGCCATCTGTTGCCGCCCACATAGTCACTAACAGAATAGAAGTGACACACTGAAACCTTTCAAGGACATTAATCTTTCAATCTGTGATAAGACAAAAACCCTGCAGAGCTGGTTGAGCCATTTTTAAAGTCACTATAAATGCCATTTATGAAAGGATTTGCTTTTTTTGTGTTGCTTTTGGCATCCTGTCTTTCAATTCTTGCTGTTATTGCAGCAGCTGTTGATTTTAAGATTTTGTGTTTTTTAGACTGACAAAATTAAACAAGTGGTATCTCAAAAAGTGGTAAGGAAATGATTTTCTGGAGTAGACACCATCAAAACAGAATCTGGACTACATACCTATCCAACTGTGAAAAGGCTGCATCACACCTCCAACTGACTCACAACAGACATTGATGGTGCTCAAACTACAGAAAAATTGGTGCATCCCAGCGGTACAATTTATAGTCCATAAGCGGTGCAGACTCTTCAATCTTTAAAGACATGCCGAATCAGGGTGATAATTAGCCTCTAAATCACGCTGTGGGTTCCCCAGTGAAGCACAGGAACTGGGCGGTAAGTTAATGTGACTGAATAGTTATGAGTTTGGAGACGGCACAACCACAAGTCCCATGTGTCCTGAACGCTGACCTTCTTGGAAAGGCAGCAACCAAAAGTAATATTTCTCCACACAGATCAATAAACCTCTCACCTTATCTTTTTCACCTCTGTCGAGTCCTTCCGCATGTTAGTTTGGCTGTCAAAAACTTGTGAATGGATTTTCATAAGGGCTGTGTGTCAAGGAACGGATATAGATATACATTGCTTTGACTAAGACAGTCAGAATTGTATTAATTATGAGAAGAATTTTGAGAATTTGTGTACTAAATCTTGTAAGGTCTGTGATTTAATTTATTAAGTCAATCTGGGTCATTGGAATTGCAATCCCAATTGCAAGTGAAATGCAGGACTTTCTGTAAAAATTGGAGTTTGTTTTTTGTCTAGACAACATATAGATGCCTGGGTTGACTCAATACTATGACTTTCCTAGACTACGTTCACATGGCTATTTTCATAAATGCACATTTGACTCTCTCCGGTTTCAAAAATAACATCATGCACACCTGTCACCTGTGTGTGTGTGTGTGTGTGTGTGTGTGTGTGTGTGTGTGTGTGTGTGTTTGCCGTCAAGAGCATGTCAAACCTGCAGGTGGCAGTGTAACGAGAAGCCCACGTTAGCCAATCAGAATCCCCAAAATAGCAACAACAGCAACAAATCACTTCCTTTCTCGTTGCTTCCTTCTAAGAAGTATGCAAGAAGTATGTGATATCCCCTTTTTCCAGCCCCACCCGCTTCAAATCCATGAGAGAAGGTGTAGAGTGACCTGCCACAGGTGGACATGCTGCTGTGGTCAGATCGTATTAGGAAAACGAGCCACAGTTGAAGGCTTCGTGATATCAGCTGGCAGCCAGCGAGACTATTAGTAAAATGACTGACGTTAATTTTCACATGTATTCAAACACTGTGCTGTGTAACTTGTTAAAGTGTCATTTTGATGGCAACATGTGACACACACACTGAATAATCAACTATATAAATCATGATTAAATGAGCAGCCTGCACTGAAGGAAGATGCATGGTAATGAATGGAGAATAGATTTTTTTTAAGTGGCACGGCTTAAAGATGCAACAAATATTTACATGTCTGTAAACCTTCTGTAAGCAATTATCGAATTATCGTGTCTGTTTATGTACAGCACTTTACAATAAAGCCCAAAGGTTTCTTTGTCCTTCAGTTTATTTATTTGTAAAATAAAGTGCTGATCATTGAAACAGTTGACCACTTTAACATGACAAACATTTTATTGACTGATAAGAACACAAATAGTTATGTACAATGACGATGAATTTTCTAACCTTACAACAGCTTTTTTCCTATATGAACTGAAAATACAAAGTTACAGTAAACATGCCTTTAGATAAAAATATCTTTACAAAAAAATGTACATTTCTATACAACAGTTGTCAGTTACACTATCTCTACAAGCCCCACGATTCTGGTTAAAACCTGCAACGACCCCGACAAACTGTCAGTATATTGTTTCAGCATTATTTTAAACTTAATAAAATGTCCATTCAGTCTTTTGGTATTTGAACTAAACAAAATAAGGACTATTTACACTGCAAACTAAAAGTGAGTGTTGAGACAGACACATTTAAATTACAACAGTTAATAGCAATGAGTTTTTTTTTTTAGTACTTTAGCAAAAATATTTGACACATCATCATAATGCTCATTAAATAACAGGCTAACAGCAAAAAAGGTAAACATGTAGCAGAGCCATTTCCCTTACACGTGTTTTTGGATACAAAAATAGTGCTAAAGATTACACGTTATCATCATTCAACAGACACTTGTTTTGAATGAGCTGCAGGACAGACATTTTTCTAATATATTTTTATTTTTTTCAGACCTGGGCAGACCTACCAAGTTTGACCATTGTGTTCATGAAACTGTGCAAGGTGACCTTTCCTTTACATTTAAAAGGTGCTCTAAGCGATGTCACGCGTTTTTTTAGGCTACAGCATTTTTTGTCACATACAGCAGACATCTCCTCACTATCCGCTAGCTGCCTGTCCCCTGAACACACTGTAAAAAAACATGGTCTCCGTAGAGAGCCCAGGCTCCACAAACGGTAACAAAAACAATCTGAGCCAACCTGGGGCCTGTTGCACCAAAATAGAATAAAGATATCCAGGATAAGTAAAAAAGCGCAGCTTGACTTAGTCTGATCCGCTCATCGCAGCTTAATTGGTTGCACGTTTGCCGAGCCAGGATGAGAAGGTGAAGAGCCAGGTGTAGATAGCTGGGAAAAGTGCACGTTCACGGCTTTCTTAAATAGACCACGGTATCGATCACAGATTTACTAATGCAGAAATGGAGAAGACGCATGCCGCATATTCACCTGCTGAGCAGCAGCTTCCGATGGAAAGTAACAAGGAGGTGAAGCATATAACACGCAAAAAGAAAAAGCCCAACAGATTAGAGTGGACTGACTGAATGCGTAAGGATTTAAAAATATCTACTTAGCTACTAGTCACTCTACATTTTTACAAAGTTGTATGCTACACTGTGTTTTAATTGCTTTTAATGTGCTTGTTTTATGTGTTGGCTGTATTGGTGTATCTGCTGCCAGTTGGTGTTGCTAAGATCTTGTAATTTGTAACTTATCAGACCGGCCCTCACGGCCTCGAGACTCTCCCGATTGCCACTCCGCATCTCTGAATTTAACACATGTGACTCCAGGATTAATCTTAGCCTGGCTGTTAGCCTGCTCTGGAGCAAAGAATAAATCTCCATGGTTACTTGGCTGGGTTTAATTTAACCTGCTTTCGTGGAACCAAGTCAAAGCTAAATTCATCCAGGATAACTTGAATATCCTGGATTAATCCCTTATCCTGGTTTTGTGCAACAAGTCCCGGGGGCACCACGAAACATAAACACTGTTCCAGCGTTCCAGCCAATGGGGGTTGGTGGGGGGGAGGAGACAGGATGATGAAGAGGGAGGGACGAGCTAGCCTACTTTTAGTTTGACAATACTCTGAACGTCAACAAGAAGTGACATCACCCAACATCGCTTAGAGAACCTTTCAGTTAAATTATCCGTTTAAAGGGTCAGTTCAATCAAATCACAAATCAATATTTTCTTATTTACCCTGGAGATTCAGTTTAATTTCTCAGGTTTTGTGCTAATAAGATAAAATGGGGTGAAAAGAGTTTGATTTATGTTGTGAAAACATTTCAAAATTAAATAAATAAAAGAACACAATTATTCTGTATTATTAATCTCCAGTTTTCATGGTAACTATTTCCCACCAAAGATTAATCTTTCTTAAAAAAAATCTGTCTTTTTTGCATCATTGAGCAAAAATTCCATATTGTTTAATTGTTCTGAGAGAAAACTAGACTTTGTGTACAGTACATCCTCTTGGCTCCATTTTCAGGCTTTAGAAAATCTAGCTAGTGATAACAGACTTTAGCCAATCACATGTCAATACAGAGAGAGTGCATTCCTATTGGCTGTTCTACAAATGCAGATGCGTGTGCACATTCCTTCAGATGGTAAAAGCCAGATTCAACGGTGGAAAATCTTGCAGAAAAAAAAAGCCACTGCTTCCACTGCAATCCAACCCCAAAAATGAACAGACAGGGAAACGGATGGGACTTCTCAAATAGATAGTCTTAACGAGGCTCTGACATTAAACTCAATAAAACACAAGTCAATATCAACGCAGCGTTTCAGAGATGAACAGAAGATGTTGATAAATGGCTAACGGCTGCAGCTAATTCAAGTTAATGTTTATGTAGCTAGCTAGAATCTGGAATCCCAGTATGTCATCTCAAAGGGCTTTAAAAAGAAAACAAACTTCTCGTATAATTGCCGCTATATATTGGCATCAGGATCACTTGATGGGTTGAAATGAATTACTCAAATTCTTACAGGTTACTGTATGAAGGGAAACTGCCTAGCCTAGCTTTAAACTGTCTACAGAGGCATGTGTGGATTTCCCAGAGAAATTGTAAAATTTAATTGATTTTTCCAGAGGATTTTGTTTAATGCTTTCAGCACCTTAATAATACTGGGGTGACTGCAATTCTTAAGAGTCCATATCTCAAAACCTGTAAATATAAAACAACTACTAATTGCTTGACTAGTCCACAATTTTTATTTTTTTACTTGGGTAAAACAACTCATAAAACTAAGAACAGCACTGAATCCCATTATTCAACTTTTACAGCAATTCAGGACCTAGAATAAAGTTATTCCAATGACAAGAGGTCTGTCTGCTTTCATACTTTAAAACACCCTCAGGAGGAGTTCAGGTGTGGGTGTGAGTGAGAATTGAAGCAAAAGAGAGTTCAACACAGTAGTGCGATTATACAAGTAGCAGAGACGAGAGATGTTGCTTGGCTGCAGTGAGCGCAGGGACAAAGCTACAGGTTAATGAGGCTAATAAAGTGTTTGATAAGACACTATATAATTTACAGCTTTGATGAATGTTGTTGTTAGCCCACTAGCCTTGCTAGCGCCAGCAATGTATGGAGACAATCCCAATCTACAGCTGATACATCCCACGTGTGCCAGCAGATAGACACGGCATCCCCATTGTTGCAACGGACCAATCAGCAGACACACCTGTTCCATATTAGCTGCACTTCCCAACACCTAGCTCTTTCTAAGGATTGGCTTTAAAGGAAGATTAAAAGCTTGAGACAACAAACATGCCTGTGTCATTGTTTGGAGTGAATTTATTCTGTTACATATTCAGGGAAAAATTGGCAAACATGAAGTGAATAACTAACAATACAACATGCTGACATCCAGTCACTGGTTGATTCATTTTGCAAAGTCTTTAAATTGAGGTTAATTAAAAATAACTCAGCTGAACCTCAAGCGGCATTTGATATTTGTGTATGTTAGCAGCTCCACGTGGCAGCAATGCAACACATCTGTACTGATACAATCTTGTACATCCTGTTGGTAAAATGCACCAAATGAGTGGACACATCATCCAATGCTGGCTGGCTCAGCTTCATCTGACCACAGTTTGCACTTTAGTGTAGTATTCACTTTTATGGGTATTTTCTTAAAAGAGTAATCAGATACAGTTTTGAATTGTCTCCCCACTAATGTAGGTTGTGTTAAGGCAGCATTAGCCGTTGTGTCATGTCAGATTATTCCATATTTATTTAGAAATGTAAGCAATCTGAATCCCATCCTTTGATAAAATCAAGGCATCATAATATATCATTTTAAAAAAACTCCACAAGACAGAATCAATGCAGAATCCAGAGGCAGATAGTAGAGGAGAAAGAGAAAGGGTGTTGGCTTCTGAACAGCAGCATTGCATGTTGGGATACACAGGTTGAGCAGGGAGTAGCGACGTTGGAGCACTGCTCTCTGGCAGGAGGCCCGTGCCAATGTTTGCTCTCTACCACAGGAAGCCCTTACTGCTTCTGAAACTTGGCAGGTGTTGGAATATATGATGGAACGGCCCCACAGGGCATTTGTGTGATAAATGGATAAAGATGGATAAAGTTGCCTTCACAGCTACTGGCTTATGCATGAGTCAAATCCGAACCAGACGGCACCGTTGTTTCATTTTGTGAATATCATACTGCAATCGCAGATTGTTCTGACTGTTTTTAGTCATTTCATTTTTGAGAACAGAAACGCATTGAAAAACATTTTAAATTGTACATTACAAACACATGTAAAAAAGCAGCATCTTTTGATCAACAATCTCATGTTCCCTTCTTTCCATGTTATTCAATTTATTGATCGGAATAAAACCATTCCTTTCATTCCCTTCTTTTTTAATTATTTTAGGAACAGGATTAGCGCATGATGTGGTTAATCTTTCGCAACAAATAAAGAAGTTGCACAGAATATCCATGAGGTGAACTCAGGCCAATGAATTAAAATGGGTCTTAAATACATTTTCTTTAGAGAGCACATAACATTTGGTTTGTGCGTCACAGTTGGGCATCTGAATGTGATGCAGCATCACTTGAACACAACTTACAGTCCAGAATGAAAGTCTTGATCCCTCAGAGCTCCTTTTCTGTCTCTTGAAGGTGATGATGAATTCTAATACCACCGACCGGGGGTGTCTGCTGCCTCATTCTGTAGAGATAAAGGAGAAAACTGATGAAAACACATTACAGGACTAGGTCTCCGTTTCAGACATGTTGGCTATTTATAATGCAGTAAATCTGATGAGGATTAGGCTGAGTTTTAAGCTTGTCCATTTTGAATGGCCCCAGAAATATCTTGGGAAGAGCAGAAATATTTGCTGGTAGTCAAAGCTGCCTCTCTAATCCTTCTGGACATGACTTATTGAGGTCCTTCTCACTGTGATTGTCTGGTCTTTGTGGGCCTGCAAGCACAACAAGGCAGACATATGGAAAGGAAATGGAAAACTGAAGTGTAACGTGGTTTCTTAAGAGGCGGATAGAGCAGGGACCCCCATCCGCCTGCACAAGCAGATGGGGAAAAAGGAGTAGGGTTAGCTGTGAATTTTTTCTTTTAAGTTTCTTTATGTCTCTTTTGAATGTTTTCTGAAACTGTGTCATTTTTCTAAGCAACAAAGTCTGTACGGCAGGTAAACGGCGCTACAGAGCACACATTCTGAAGGGTCACAGATTTGTGTGTAATACTGGAAAAGCCTGCAATTGTGTCTTTCTTTACTTTATTGTTTTTTCTTTATATAGGCCTAATTGTATTTTTATTTTACTTTAGAAGCTATTTGTTGTAGTTAGGGCTCATACTGAGGCAGGGACATCATAGAAAAAGAAATTAAAATAAAGACAAGGTAAAAGGAAAAGGAAAAGACAACGGACAAAACCGAGTCAATCTCGGTGGGGCTCGATGGAGCCAATCACGGAAATGTAAATGATTCAGCAACGTCCCTGAATTGGCCCTTATGTATGTAATATGTAATTTCATTCATAAAGTTACTTTAAAATGGGCAATGTGGTTGTACGCCAGTAGTCTAGATTAAATTACGTCCCCCTGAAACTGAAACTGAAAAGAGAATAATATATTAGTGAAAAGCAAATTAATAAGTAGGTAGCTGTGAGCAAGAATGGCAGTAAAATAACCATCTATGTTCAAGCTGCCAGAGTTGAGGAATGGATGTGAGGTTTGGGGGAATGAGTCTATTACCACATTTCTGTGAACTATTTCCGTCTGGTTTAAAGAGGTGAACAGTGTCCTTTTTGCAAAATCCAATAGACTAGAACAATACATGTAACCATGGCAACCGTGCAGCTTAAAGTGGTGATGGCTTAAAAACCATAAACATTACAAATGCACAAAAAAGACTAAACTTTCACTGGTGAAGACTAAAATGGCTTCAGTGTTTGCTGACTGAAGGTAGATTACAACTAAGAATATTTAAAATAAACACATTTGTCCAAATACTCACATTAAATAAAAAGAAGACAGCTTAACTCTACGTTACATCAACAGTGTGCGCCACATAAACACAGCTAAACACCCGCGTTACGGCGAGCCAGCCAACTACAAGCCAACTGATGATGTGGCTGCATCATTACCCACACCCTGAGAGGCGAGGAGAGGCAGGGAGCTCTTTACCTTAGGCCTCTACCCCCTTCCACACAATTCAATTAGATCAATGTTGTTTATGAGCAGTTCTGGCCCATCGTAATGCCGTTATTGCTCCCTCTGTTTGGCATTAGCTGCCCTTCAGTGGACCTGGTCTTCTAAATGTCATCGAGCTTATGACTTACAGTAGGAGATAATTAAAGAATGTTTAGAGATGCTCAAGACACAGTTCAGTGGTTACAGGTTTCAATGAGGAGCGTTGTAAGGCCTTTAAAAAAGACCAGGACCTTTAGCAGATTGAACAACAATCGCACAGATGCTGTAATGGATTAAACCTTACCTGATCTCAGTTGTCAACATCCGATACATGGTTCTCTATCTGAAAAGGTGAGAGAGGAAGTTAAAATCACAGATACAATGTAGCGTTTCAAACTGAGCACACAGGTTGTTTTTCATCTTTTCTAAAAGGTCATTGCTGATAACATGAGCAGCCCCAACGCACTTTGTTGTACACTATCACCATCTGTGATCAATGTGACCTTAAGGAAACAAATCTCCTCCACCATGTCTCTGAAAAATAATGTCTTTCATTAGCGTGGGCACCAAGCTTTTATCAAGGATAGCCTGGTCATGGTCGCTGGCCTACTGGCTAATAAATATAGCATAATAGAGAAAGCATGGTCAAAAGCATGGCACAACTGAACCCAAATGAAAGAAAGAATAATAAATAAATAAATCTTGATGATTCCATTTGAGTGTGTGGACTGAATTAAAACAGAGTGTCAGTATGGTTTACTTTCTGGGGGGGAGGGGGAAATAATATTTAAACTCTCTGCTTAAGATGGACACTTCAGTGACACCGTTTTATTATTCAAATCACAAAATGGAAGAAAATTATATTTCTTTTCAAAGAAAAACAACAGACAGCCTTCATCAGACACCTGTCTGTTTTCTAAGTTTTAGTCCAACTCAAACATTCATCTTTCATTTGTTCCATTTAAAACATCCTTTTTGGACGTGTTTCAAAGTTAATTGCAGCCTTGGATTCAATATTTTTTAGTCTGGATCGACAGCAAATCATTTCCTGCAATGTGTGTTGAAGTTGTCTAACTCCATTCTCTTCGGGGAGCCAACAACAAACGTCGAGCTAGCAAGCTACAAGACAAAAATGGCAAATTTTGAAGAACATTTGGATTTTACCAGTCCATGCAGATTTGATATTAAAAATGCTGCTCTTTGTATCTTGAATCATCTGCTTTAATTATAGCCTATGTGTGTGTGTATGTGCGTGGTCTTGTTTAACTATATTTGTAGGGTCCAAAAACGGAGTTGAGTATTCTTGTGGGATCTCGACAGCTTTGTGGGGCCAAAATGCTGATCCCCACAAGTTTACAGGGCTGCTTGAGGGTTAAGACTTGGTTTTAGGATTAGGGTTAGGGTTAGGGGCTAGGGAATGCATTGTGTCAATGACGGGTCCCCACACACCTAGTGGCACAAATGGGTGTGTGTGTGTGTGTGTGTGTGTGTGTGTGTGTGTGTGTGTCTGAGTGAGAGACAGAGAGCCTGGGCTTTGTGAAGGCCTGTGAAGAGCTTTGCCGGCACTGTTTGAGCAGGGGTCGACAGGGAGGAACTGATGTGAAGCCCCACTCTCTTAGATCTGTGCCCATGAATAATTCTGGAAAATTAACTTTTGGAGAGCAAAGACTGTCTGCCCCCTTGAGATCTCCCAAAGTGCCCTGCTCTCTCCCTCCCCTGTCAGGCCTGTCAAGACGTTTCTCTTACCAGATGGTGGCTGCCATCCTCGTCGTAGTCATCCTCGCCGCCATCGGTCATCTCTCCCGCCTCAATGTCCAGCGCCCCCTCGCCGAGCTCCTCCACCGAGTTTTCAGCCGTTTCGGATACAGACTCCTCATGCAGGGAATCGCAGTTGTCCTCGTACTTTCTCTGAGCTTCTAAGTGAGAAAGAAGGGCACAGAGAGTTGTTTTTTTCCGTAGTTCACATAGCAGTAGAAAAGCTACGTGGCTGCCTTTTTCTGTTTTCAAATTCAGTGCCCCCACTAGCGATCCCTAGAGGCTGTGCTGCTCCATACCCTCCGCTGAACAGAAGTGGTTCAACCTCAACAGACACTCTTATTTTAACCAATGCAGCTGTCTACACCAGCTGCTGAATTGTTGAATTTCACACAAGCTATACGAGCACAACTGCATTCAAAAGCATCCATTTTTAGGTTTCCACTTAACCTACAAGACATGGATGAAGGACTGCAGTTGCTTCTGCTTCTTTTTCTGTATAGACAAGGTGTTAGCGCTCAATGCTAGGAAATGCCCAAATTCTTGGAATTCCACTGAAAGCTACAATGTCGGGAAAAAAGTGCACTTAGAAAGAAACTATTAATAGCTGTGTTCTGATGGGGAGAAAGCAAAGCAAATTTTCATGTTGTGTCATTCATATTAATTTGACAATTTGTATTTATTTGCTCCAAACAGCCACTGTACCTGGAATATGTATATATAATATATAAATATGTATGCTATATTGTAAGCAAATAACATACAAACCATGTCTGTGGAAAGGTCTCTGTGTTTGTTCAGAACTCTATTTTATTCATCTGTACGTTTTATGATGCAGACTTATAGAGCTAAGGAATACGTGTGAATCTTTTGCTCAAGTTGGAACCATTTTTTTCGTTGCACGGATGTGTCTTTGTGTAAGGTCTTTGTGTGAATTAAAGACATTTGTATGGTAAATGACCATGGCAACCGGCCCTTTTAGCAATTTATGACCTTTTAAACATTTTTGCATGCCTCTAGTTTCTTGATACAAACAACCACTTCCTTATAACCAAAAACCTTGGATTTGTCATTGTTTGTTCTAGACACTAGTTTTTATTCTCACTTGGAACAAATCACCAACAAGAGAAAAAGCTCCACAGTTGAACATGAAATGACCATCACAAAGAGCTGCACTCTGGATGTCCTTTAGTGTAGGGCATCTTTAAAGACCTCGTACATAAACTAAGCCAGCGTGGCGTTGACACCTGTCTGCTGTCATGAAAAAGAGCTCTACTGCTCTTATCTCGCACAATGTCATGAAGACTTATGGCCAACGTGTGCGCCTAATTTCCCTCCCTCTGTGGTTGGTGTCCTTTCCCTTTCTCTTGCGGCTAGCTCTGATTTGTCTGTCTGCTTCTTACCGGACTCGGCTCTCTGCTGCTTCTCGATCTTCTCCAGGCGTCCCAGCAAAGAGTCGATCTTCAACTTGATCTGAGTGAGCTCCCGTTTAATAGTCTGAAGCTGGTCCGTCTTCACTGCTGAGGGACAGAAACAGATTTATAGTTACTTGAAGTTGAGTTTGTCCTAATTTTCACTGTGCACTCATTTTTATTAAAGCTGCTTCATAAAGTTTTCTCTCAGACCGCATGCTGTCATCTGTTAATGCTCTTAGTTTTGGATATCATGTCATCACTCTGAGTCACACGTTCCTCCTCAGGGAAGAACATCTCCATCTGGCCAACTGCAAAGTTTCCCTGCTGAAAATGTGGACTTGCTGCTTTCAATTTGAAGATTAGTGCATAGCTTACGCCCACCATGCTGTGCAGTGTTGCTCAAGTTTTGCTTAATAATGCCAACATCTGAACAAACTGTATGCTACCTTTCCGTTGGCATTAGGTGCTTACATAAAACATGGAGATTGTTATAGGGTATAACCCCTTGCTCAGTGCATATTATATTTATCAGGTGAAAGTGTTGCATTTCAAAAGTTATAATCCGTAAGATTTTCATGAAAATTATCGCACCATTCAGTTTACAGTCTGTTGTTTCCATTGTCAGGAGTCATGAAGTCATTATCATTTACTTTTACCTTGCTAAAGGTTATTTTGTTGTCTGTTAATCCAGGGCATTTAAAGAAAGACTAAAATCTCACTTTGATCCTCAAAACGTGTGTTCAGGACACTAAACTGGTTTAAAAAATTTAAGAACTACACCTAATCATTACCTCACTAATGGTGCCGCATGAGAAACAGGGGGCAGAATCACCCTCCCACAGCTTCTGTTTACTGCCCTATCAATAATTACTATCTTCTTTAGGATTTGTTTTACACACAGTACACAATATACAATAGATATATGAGCTTTTGGTAAATGAATAACTGCATCATACCAAAGTTTATATGATACTAATAAAAAAAAAATGTATCTGAAGGATGTTACCATTAGTACAAACTGCCCTGTCTTACAGTTACAATAAAGTGCGTAGTGCTTAGCAGCTTGAACTGAGCAGATTAAAGAATTTAGACCATACAAATAATAACATAAACTTATTTCTTAAACCTCGGCAGCTGAATTGTGTCATCCGTTGAGAGGAAGGGAAAAACAGACACCAGAAGTTGAGAAGAAATCATACAATTCTCTTTGACACCTTTCAGATTCTGTTAGGGCTGTTGAGAGGATGGATGAGCGCTCGGTAAACAAACCCACAAGTTCCTGTAAAGCTGCAGCCGGATAATCAGAGGCGAGAGACATGCACAGAATCAAAACATTACTTGTCTGGTATCATGTCTGCATGTAGCTCTTTGAGTTAGTTTCTTTAATTGTAAATTTACACCCACAACACATCACAATGTAGATTCCCTCCTATGTACATTATGTGCACCATTATATATGTGTGAGCTAAACCAATGCATAAAACATGAACATATACGGTTAGAGAAGATGTCAGTGTGTGATTGAAATTTCGGACATATTAGCTTGCTGTAAACTAGCTTCCCTGAAAAAGGACATTTTAATCTTTCACAAGAATTCAAGCTGAAACACAACACTGCCCCGGTAAGATCCAATGCATACTGTATACTATTTGCCAAAATGTTACTTCTTTCAAATGGAGCAGGATGATTAATGTGTGCATGAGAAAGAGAGAGAAAAAGGGTGTATAATGCCACAGTGAAGGCAATACACAGCTTATGTGTTTGGATATCACAAGAATGAATCTCATGCTGTTACGTTAAGCACCCATCAACCCTAAAGCTATACAGAGAAGCAGAAAATCAACCTTTCTGAAGGAGCAAAAAAGGAGAAAATAGTGAATATACAATGATATCTTGATGGTAGGACACACTAAAGTGTCTATCTCATTCTTATTATCACCTGCATCCATGTGGACACACTAACATCCATGAATGCACACACATGCACACTTTCTTATCGGAGCTTGCTTTGGGCAGCTTACTTGATGATAAGAAAGTGTGGAACAGTTTTTAATTTATTGCTGCATCCAGTTTTTTTTCCTCCCTTTTGTGCTATCAGTCACATAAGCTGCAGAGAGACATACACATCCTAATCCAACATCATTTCATCAACACAGCACCTTTTAAATAGATTGTGTTAAAGAAAAGGAAGACAAAAAAAACATTGTGATTTAATGAGCAGTACTAGATACGGGTGTGGGTACTGGATCTAATTTTAGGAACTCATGACGAGCTGACATTTTTTTCAAATAGGGAATAGTGAGAAACTAGATGATAATTAAAGCAGACAAAGAGTTTTGGGGCTGGTGATGATGTAATTCAAACTCTCAATACTGCACCAGCTTTGGCAGATGAACGTTAGGAGGATTCTGGGAGCCTGAGTTTAAAGACATTATAGAAGAAAACATGATTTTTAAACACTCTTTGTTACTTTTTAATGCACTGATGTACTGTACACCTCCTAAACATCCATATCGGAATACTTTTAACAAGCAGCAGCCTGAGTACGAGCAAGTAGGGGGGTTGTTGCATTATTTAGGATGCCATACTGGTGACTTTTTATTTAACTTTTACAAACTACGAATCATCTGAATGGACAAGGAGGCCTGATCATGTTATCCAGTAAACCATTTAGAGATCTTAACATCACAGTGGAAAAACTTGCTAATTTTGTCACAGGCGTTCATTCAAAACCACCTAAAAAGTGAGAAGAAACCTTACATGTTCACCACCACTGTGCCTCTGTAAATATATGTATTTATAGTGGTTTTTACGATGTCAGACAATTGTAAAAAAAATGGTGATGCTTTCAAATTTCTTTAATAGTCCAGTTAATTGTCCTACACCCAATCAAATTCAGTTTATTATTGTAGAATTGTGACAAAACCAGAAACTATTCATATTTGAGCATCTGAAATCAGTGACTTTTAATAAAGAATTATTTAAATTATAAAACAGATGGTTTTATTTAGGTTCTGTTGATCAGCTAACTGATTATTTGACTAATAATTGCAGCTCCTGTTCAGGGTCACTGAAGAACAATTCAGACTTTTTGATAGTAAACTCCAAAAAGTTGCCTTTCAGAGGGGAACATAATTAAATTTAAAAAAGCAGAAATGACCAGGGAACAAACACTACCATATTTTGTCATTTGGGGGCTTGTAAAATAATGGAGCTTTTATTAAAAAAAATCAACTGTTATTTTTCATTTCTTTAATATTTTGACAGTTACAAGAAAACATGAAGAGACTCTACATTCAACATGAAGGTCTCAAGAAATACAGTGTTAAATACGATTGTGTCCCATTCTCAATGCCACCTGCGACTTCACAAAATAGAGCACTGATTGAAGATGAATCCATCATTCAATTATTTCTTTAATAGAAGCCAAATCCTGTCTTCATAAACTGATGATCAACATTGTGCATCAAAGAGGGTTTAATTTGGATAACACAAATCTATCCATCCTTGTGATACCTGCATTTTTCCCCATTGAGTTAATTATTACTTGTTCAGCCCAAGTTGTTTTAAAACTGCCCACACTAACCCACCCTGCAGTTTGGACCAGCTAACCTTGTTTTGTTGTCCAATCTATTTAGGCCAAAGTCAATACAAACAGTGACTTTTCACAGTGCCGGATGAAGAAAATTAGTCTCCCAAAACACTGCTTAGATAGAGGAGAGAATTCATTGACTGTCAAAAAGAGGATGGGAGAAGGGCTCCCCCCCCCCCCCCCCCCCCCCCCTTTTCTATAATACCAAATGCAACTGGGTCTTCTTTACAGTCCTTACCAAGCTGCTCGTGGTGATAACACTGGCCTAGACACACAACAATGGGATAAACACTGTAGCCAATTACACAGGCTACAGATAGAGACTAACATTTAGGAAAACGCAGCTGACCGCAGCTCCACAGAGATGGCCCCAATCTCACATTAATTACATTTCGGACATTTTAATGCATCACCAGTTAATCAGAAGAGCGAATGAGATCAGAAGGGTTCTTGGGTGACAGGAATGAATGGGTGCTGCTCGCAAAGCTCGGATTATGTTTATGTTTGTGCTTCAGTGTTTTGCTCTACATAGCAGTGTGGCTTTTTACAGTGGCACAGCGGAATCATTCCATTGCTTTCTCCCTACTCAGAGTGGTGGTTTTGAGATTTGCATTAAGCCTTGAAAAGGACAGAATGCCATCAGCGTAATTAGGCAGTGTCCTTTCTGAAAAATAAAAATGAAATGAAAGGAGCGTCTGAGTAGCAAAGTGTAAACACAAGATAAGTAGAAAAGCACCTTATTGTACGTACGTTTGAGCCCGGATGAGGGAGGTCTGGAGGATGAAGAGGAGGAAGAGGAGGATGTTTTGATGGGGAAGGAGGTCTTCCCCCGGCGGGAGGAGGGAGCGAGCACTCTGGAGCGTTTGACAGGAATCACTGCTCTTGGTGGGGGGGGCACTCTGCCATGGTAGTCAAAAAGCCTTAAAGAAAAAATATATATATTACACTTACACTTTTTCTATAAGTCACTGTCTTTTATAAGAGGCCCTAAAACATTCAGAAAGTACCCATCTACTAGAGCTGAATGTTTTTTCCATTTATTTCTCCATCACCTCTTTCTACAGCCTATTATCTGTTCCCAGTATAGTATTTTAAGATAGATTTTCCATGAATTTCTCTTGGGTTCTTTCCCTCAAATGGTACACATAAAACAAAAGACAGACTTTAAAGTTGAAATCTACCATCATCCTTCTTTTGTACAACTACCTAGGCCATTATGTGCATGCAAATAATCTCTTCACATATCTTTTGAAAGTGAAGAGGATGTAAAGTAGAGGGTGCTAAATGTCAAATGAAGGTATCAGCTTTGATTGTTCTCGGTGACAGCTGATATGTCACTGCTCTCAACAAGTTTGACATTCAGAAAATGTCTAAGCAGTCCGATCACTGATAGATACATAAATGAGAGAGAAAACAAGACTACTCCTTCATCAGCGTGTTTGAGTTGCATGCTTGATCTTTTCAGCCATTTTGACAAGTTGACTATTTAAAAAGGACCACTGTGGGATAGTTATTGACTTACATCTGACAAGAGAGACTTTTGATTAGGGGAGTCAAAAATCTAGAGGGATAACCTATTGATCTTTAGCTAAACCCTCTGCCCTGAACAGTCATAGCTTAGCAACCATAACTAGGCATACCAGGTCTGTCAGGCTTTGTATTTCCCCGTATTATATAGTCTTTTGTTCTAGCCTTTCCAAAACGTAAAACACAAGCTAGAGAAACAAATGTGTTTATCTGCATTTTTACCCTGCAATTGTAAGTTTGCCTGGTTATCTAGCTCACTTCAGAAATATCTGAGGAGTAACTGTTACTTCCATGGCCAAGGAGTAGATCATTAACTAGCTAACTACATTCATTTGTGAGGGAAAAAACTATAAACCCCCTAAAAAAAAAAACTAGCAACTAGCAAATCCACTGTATTTTCCAGCTGTGTGGAAGCTGGTCCTGGAAGCTATCAGAGTCTAACGTAAAGTTAGCAGCTCTGTCCTAAGCTAAGGTTTCCCAAGATAGGATTATGTTTGCCAAATACCTAGGTTAATTTTCTCTTATAACGTCAAAAGTAAAAACTATTTGAAGAAATTAACAAAAATATTAAATAAAAGCACAACATGAGTAAGTTACGCAGCCTATCTTATGTTAGCACAAAACGAAAGTATAACCTTACAACACGTCTTCAACATGGATCACCATGCTAACATTTGGCCTGGAGCACACTTTTAGCTCAAACATATTTATATGGGTATTGAGTGCATATTTACAGTAAGACTCCTTTTTTAAGAGTGTTGAAGTTAGCTGAGAATCTTCAAAAAGCAACCAATTCTGTTAGCAAGCTAACGTTATCTTAATTAGCTAGCTATAGCTAATGTGCAAGTGTTAGCTAGCTAAATTTAGATATTAAAATCCTGCTTTCGTCTACCTCTGTCCGACACCAAAAACCTATAGTTTAGAAAAAATACTATACATTTTCAGTGGCAAATACACCACCATTAGCATTCTAAAACATATGTGCAGTGTGAGAACAGAAAGCTTGAGACAAAGCAACATAAAGTAAAGCGGATGGGGCTTAGCTAACGGTCAGTTGTTTACTTGTTCTATCTCAAATTTTATAATAATAAAGATGTGAATGATACATACCTGGTGTAAAAATCATCCCTGTAGTACTCATAATCAAATTCGTAACCGCTATGAGAGAGAAAAACAGAGAGATGGACGGTAAGGAGGGCGCAGAGAGACAGGGAGAAACAGATAAAGAAAGAGATGGGTTTTATTAAGACCAGCCTTTTGGATCTGTCAAAAATAAGCAAATCAAACTCAAGCTGTTTTGACTGGAACGGACACGCTGTAGTCAAGGCCCTAAAGCTCACTGCCTAAGCCACACTTGCATGCAAAGACCAGAGATCACCAAGGAAAAAAATATAAGTTTCAAAATACATTCAAAGAAAAAACAAAATCTTAGACCCTTGAGAGGAATGGGGATGGCAACTTATTTATAATTCAGGGAGCGAAATAAACTAAAGAGAAGAGGAGCAAAGAAGGAGCTGTTTTGAAATGCTGCAATTCTCAGAGGACTTTTAATTAGTATTAATGTATTACTATTTTAATTTAGAGTGGTGTCGTGTTGGTTTTTGCCTCTTCGGTTCCTGTTCCATAATTACCATATTACATCCTGTCTGTTTTCATGGACAGCTATACAATGCAAATGAGGGTTTATAATAACAATGCATGAAGTAAAACACTTTTAGGACGTGCCATACAATCCACAGTTCTGAAATAAATAAATTGGTGGGAATATAGACTTTGCGAATGGACAAACTATCAGAGATCGTAAAAAAGTGTTTTAGTGAATAGAAGAAAAAAAAACGTGCCTGTCTCTCTGTCATATTAAACTGCAGTAAACAAGCACTGCTTTGATCTGTTTGTGACCAGAGATGTGTACGGGGCAGAAAATCAGGGTCAGGCTTAATGAAGCTTATATAACAGCATCTCCTTTGAGCTTCACAGGCCCGTGCCAAACAAACTCCAATCAAGGCTAAGAAATATTGAATTAAAAACTCACTTAGAAATTCAAGGTTCAAAAGAAGAAGAAAAAAGAGAACATAATAGGAATCCTCACATGCAAAATATTACTCCATATTTACATCAGCAGGTGGGAGCAGGATGTAAAAAGCTTTGCATGTGAAGGAGTATGTTGCAGAGTCTTACCTATAAACAGCTGACAGCTGCCGTTTGGAGCCGGCTTTGGGCCTGTATGGCTTGGGTTCGCCTGCCATGTTTATGTCTGCAAAAACACAAACATTGACAAATCTCTTGTCAAACTTGCATCACAGTGAATTACACATATTTCATACATAAATAAAAATGTACTATTAACATGTCACCTTTCAATCTGTTAACCCCCCCCTCCCAAAAAAACAAAGAAGAAACAAACAAACCAAAAATATTTGCTAATTCAATTTTGAAATACATTTCATGTACTCTCCATGTGCTGATGAAGGCCATGAGGTGTGGCTTTTCACACCAACAGCCTTTAGTTCGGTTGAATCGAACTAGGGTTTGTTTGCCCTGCTGGTGTGGTTTGGACAATCAAACTCTGAAGCGCACCAAAACCGCACCAAACGAGCATACTGAGACCTGCTTGAAGAGGTGGTCTGGGTACACTTTTAATCAAACTCTGGTGCGGTTAGTTTGTGGTGAGAACATGATCTGTACTCAAACTGCACCAACCATACATACTCAGAAAGTCTGAGCTAATGTATTCATGTGTGTTTAGCAGTCTGCGATGCAGCAGATCAGCAAACTGCAGCGGCTTGCAGTATTTCAATCACAGAAACCGACTGTGGTCAAGCTTGCCGTCCGTCACTCGTATCTCCGTGGTCAAACCAGCTGCAGCTAAATTTGGAGACGGATGCCGGCAGAGCAGAGTGAAGTCTCAGTGACCAGAGCAGACGTAGCAACTCCTCTTGTGAAACAATGTCTTATCATTTTAATAAAATGAGCTGGTTTGACCACCACACCACAACACAGGACCTTCTTCCTGTATTTACCTTCTTAAAAGCCAAAATACTATAGCTTACAACATTATAGTGTGTTAAAAACTATTTTTTTTATGTTTTCTGCTTATTAATGCTGAATAGGCAGGTGTAAGTAAAGTTTTACTATATGTATATAAATTCATTAAAAGTATTTACTGGACATGCCACTAGATTATTAGTGGCAATTAACACCAGCGTGTCCTACTCTGCAGTGCAACTTAATTTAATTTTGTTTTTTTGTGCTGCATTTGTGATTGGGGTTTTTGTGTGCTTTTCTGTTTGCATTGTTTGTTTTTTTCAGGGGTTTGTGTGCTTTTCTTTTTGCATTGTTTCTTCTTCTGAGTCAAAACCGGAGACCTTACCACCATGCACTGGAAAGATTAGATAATGAAATTCTTATTGCAACACATAAAAACAATGAAAAACAATAACCATACAGAAGAAAACTCCCCATCAAAAGCTGGATGTTTGGAGAGCTTTGATTTATAGCCGGTTGTTTGTTCTTGGTGTAAAAAATGAAGAAAAAAAATGTTACCATCAGGTGAATGGTTTTGTGACCAGGCTAGTCATTGATACAGAATGTTTCAATTGTTATCTGTGCATTGCCAAGGGTGTTCCAAGGTCCTTGTGTCTGGCTTCCGGGAGAGCAGCCAGTGGATCATAACAAGCACCCGGTTCAATAGTAAAACACTCAAAAGGTGAGAAAAAGACTCCAGAAACTTTATGGATGTGGACATGAGGATACATCCATGAAGTCAAGTAGAGAATGGTGCAGTAGAAGAACACTTGTAACTGGGCTTTGCAATTCAAAGAAGCATTCGCATCCTTATCCAATTTCAGGTGAGCTACACAATAGGGCTGCACGATTAATGTATTTCTCAGAACAATAAACCAGTTTAAAAGGGTGTCCTTTAGAGAAGAAACCCAAACGTAGCCTCGGCTACGTGTCTTATAGGTATATAGATCAATTAAAAAGACACTATCTGACCAAGTTTTTAGTGCACTTTTTGCATGCCGCTAGGGCTGGGCGATATGGAGAAAATTGAAGATCACTATATTTTTAACCATATACCTTGATGTCAATATCGCAACAAAATTATAGTGTTGACTATTGATGCTTTCACAAAATATTTACACAATGAGATTTTTTTTGATAAATAATCATGTGAATAAAATTACTAAGTGGGAAAAGCAAATAATAGAACAGTTACAAAAGTCTGGTAAGTTCAGAAAATGACATCACTTTACTGTAATGCAACCTTTAAAACCAGGAAAAGACCCCACTTATGCCATTTTAAAATATTCAAACACTAAGACGATATCTAGTCCCATTTCTTGATATTGGTACAATATCAATATATTGCCCACCTCTACCTTCAGCTGTGTTCTTACTATCATTTTGTCCCTTCCAGCAATAAACATTAGCCTAAATAACTTATGCGTTACCTTCATGTGGAAGTGCCCCAATCCCCGGGAGTGGAACTGCACAGGGGTGATAATAAGCCTCAGGCAAACTCTGGCCTCCTTCTCCCAGTGGCTGCTCTCATGAGAAAATGGATTACACCCTGGTCTGTTTGTATACTACCTACTTAGACAAGCTAAAACACAGACTTTATACACAGAGTTGCATGACCAAATGAGTGTATAAGTGTTACGGCTCCTGCCTTTTTGGGATAGTTTAGCACTTGTGTTTCAGAGATGTAAATCAGTCTGTGTTGTTGCCCGGAGAGGATTGGCTGGCGTGATGGCTCCGCCCACTTCCTTGTTCCAGGCCCTGCTGTGGATTGGCGCGGCTGCTGGAGATCCGGCCAATCAACATCCTCCAACCAACACCGGGAGGGTTTAAAAAGAGCTGGGATCCTTCAGTCTGGGCGGCTGAACGTTCAGTTCAGTCTGCCACATTGTGCTATGCTAGAGATTGTTTGAGAAACCATTGTACTAGAGATTGTTTGAGAAACCATTGTGCTAGAGATTGTTTGAGAAACCATTGTGCTAGAGATTGTTTGAGAAACCATTGTGCTAGCGTTTGTTTGAGAAACTAGTGTGCTAGAGATTGTTTGAGAAACTATTTTGCTAGAAACAACTGTTATTAGAAAGCTAGTTAAATTCTAAGTTGTGTTAAGCCTTTGTTTTTTGGTCTTTTGTTATCTGTATTGTATTTAATAAGTTAATGGGTGCTGTGCTTCTTTGGTTTGTTTAGGATAATCTTTGTTTATTAGGCAGCACCCATTATC
>NC_048428.1:17987114-17999401 GCF_013103735.1 Etheostoma cragini | reverse complement strand
CCTCTGTCTTTGGTTAACCCACATTCATCCTTGTTTATGTTACGCCCATCTTTAACAACGGGCCAGGTCGTAACAATAAGTGTGTTTATGGGTGTGTTTTGTGTGCATGTTGGGATTGACCGTGATGCTGATTTAGGAGATATTTTTATGATTGTGCTCATTAACCTGAATGTTCATTCAGAGAGGAAAACCAACCCTTAGCCCACATCAATCCTGCTTTATCCAACTGGCATCCAAAACCTAAAGCAATCTAAAATCTCCCCTGACCCCAGATCTTCTTTCTTGACCACAGACAGTGTTACTGTATAGTTCATTAATGGTTAATTCATTTATGATGGCTTTCAGCCTCCAAATTGTGAAAAGCCCTGTGTTATTGCAGGCACTGCTTTAGACAACAGATGCTCCTACAATAATTCAGGAATTCAGTTGGGAATCATGACTGCACCTTAAGATTATGTATTACTACATAAGCAGTCAATAATCTTTCCAATATTTGTTTTTATAATTGAAATATGCCTTACACAAGTCCCTAACCAAATATGTGACCAAAATCCTAAAGATATTCAATTTTCCAAACATAGAAAAGCAAAAAATCATGTTATAACCGGCAAGTGTTTGCTTGACAAAGAAAAAAAACAGTGTGTGATATGTGTTGTGGTTATGTTTGTCTGTCAGAGACATCAATTACAAAAGATCAATGACTTAAACAATGAATCCATTCACACTGTTGATATTCATTGTTTCAGCAGAATAACTTTACTCGAATGTGTTTTCACAGACAAAAGCATATAGAAACACTTTTAATTGGTCGGTTTGTAAAAACCAAAGGCACCAGACTACCAGCAGCTATGGTACAAAAGCACACCCTCGTCCTTGTTTGCCCACTTCTGTAGATGGGATTCTATGAGCAGGGGTGGCATGTTTATATGCTAACGTCACTTCCGTTAGTGTGAAAAGAACCTATATGGAGCTGTTCAAGACTTCTGATGCAGTTTTTAGTAGAATACTTTGTATCAATGCAGCACTATGGACTTAGATTGGTATGAATGAGATGTACCCTGGGTCATGGACCAAATCTGCGTGCTGTATTCAGTTACTCTCCTCTTTGCCGTTGGTTTGTCTGCTTGCTTAATCTGCAGCTCTGTCAGAAAGGGATGGGGCGGAGCTGTCTATGGTGCTGAACGAAGGTTTTTTTATGGTCTGTTGCAATGCTCTGACTGGGCAGCAAATAAAACAAAAGGACTCGACCTTGCAGCTGTCTGAACATACACATGATGCAATTTGAATTTAGCAGCCGTGAAATTATTCATAAATGTGTTTGAGCTCAACTCCAAGCTTGACTTTTCTATCTCTGAGAGAGGAAGGTGTCTGCCTGCCTGTAGATACTGAAACAAACACAACACTGAATAAATATTTAAGGCGACAGGGTTATTGGCTGAGGAATCTGGGGAGAAAAGGTTCTGGAGGTAAATTGCATTGAATAGACAAAGGCACAGAGCGTAAGTAATCACTGAGGACAGGCCGGTGTTCCTCTGTCAAGAAAACAAGGATCCGTGACTCCCCGAAGCAACATGCCCATGTGTTTTATTGGGTCTCATTTGTTGCCTTACATCTCTGTCTCCCTCAGACTACTCTTGCTCATGCTTCCTGTTCTGCCCTCAATTTCCTCACCTGCCCTTCCCTCACACAAGACCATATCTAACCCCACCTCGCTCTCCGTCACTCTCTCTCACATTCCATACTTCTTCCTGTTTCTCTGTGTGCACGGAGGAAGTTCACCATGAGACATTTCAGTGCCGAGCATCCCCTGTGAGGGCTTTATCGTTTTCGACACCTCCGGCCATCGGAAAAATGTGCAAATCTTACTTCTCCCTTCATTTCATTAGCAAGGAATGAATACCATCCGAGCAACAGAAGTCAAGGCTTTGAATAACTCAGGGCTATAAACTCAGCCATATGGCAACATATTGCAGGGGAATCACTGGGATGCAAAAGTACTCCTGTGAAACTTAACAGGAACCTGAAAAACATAAGGAGAGGATGAGTCTTTGTGAGAATGCCCTGCCATCTCAGGAGGACACCTATATGTATATATTCCTGGAAGAAACATGAATGAAATACTGGAGCAGCCACAAACCCTGCTGTTCCTGCTGAAGCCACATCAAATCAGACCGTAATCTTTCTGGCTCTCTCGCTCGCTGTTTCTACAGTCTACCTTTTCTCTTCCTCTGACAAACAGAGGAGGGAAAACCAGCTAATAGCCTGGGGCTTCAGGCTTTAGTAAGCTAACAATCATAGGTAGCAGGGGTGACCACAAGGTCAGAGGAAAGGAGAGACGCATAGATTGTATGTCAGCCATAGAATCTCTTTGTATTATTGTGGAGAGAGGGATGGAAGGACAAAATAACATCTATTTCTCCTGAAAGACACTGTTCTCATCAGCTATAACGCTGTGCTATTGGAGTAATTGCAGTTCAATCACTCTGCTTTCAATAGCTCGTTTTGCACAGGCTTTTCTTTCAAATGTGTGGTGATGTCTAAACGTGGCAAGCTACGTCCATCAATGTCAGTCATCATCAAGATAAAACATTCAAATTGCATTGCTCATTAATAAATACAGGCTCAAATCCATTCGCATCTAGGGCAGAAATTTGGTGCAAGCTCCTTAGACCAAAGCTACACCAATGTACACCAACTGTAGGGCTGAAAACGCACCAACAGTTGCAAATCATTTGCACGCCAAACTCCAATATACAGAAAACCCAGCAGGGAAAAAAACAAGCTGGTTTTGCTTGGTTTCTGCTAAGACACCTGCTGTATAAGCTATAATTGACTAAACAAAATGATGTGACTCCATTGTCACATTAAATATGTCTGGGGCATCATACAGAAACAGGTCGGGATTCAGCCTTTTGCTTTAGATTAAACAGCCATTTAATAAGCGTTTTGGAGTTGGTTGATTTTTATAACAAGAGATTATATGCATGCAAGGCCAGTGAAAATGTTAGAGTGGTTACTTTGTTTTATATCTGTTACTTATTCAGTCACACCTTCAAACCAGAACAACTCATTTTGGAACAGTGTTCGAGCGCTGCTTGCACAGAGACTGAATTAGTGGCTTAGGGGACAAAAAACGCTCTTCCCATCTTGCCGAAAAGAGGTGAAAATTAGTGTGTCCACCAGGGTGTCATGCTTCTGTAACTGCCGATTAGCGTTGGAGACCATAAATACCCTTGACTACTGCAGAGTCATTTCTCCCACGAATGAGTGCCGACTGTTTCCACTAAGACCAAAGCCAGATGTTACTCTGTGTAGTGTTTTTTCGGATTTATCCTCTACAAATGATCCAATAATTGATGAGCAATGTCAGTTTGGCAGCAAGAATTGATGTAAATTCTGATACAATATGTAGCTTAGATTCAGTTTGTATTATTAGCACCATTAAGGGCACCATGTTTTGGGTCCAACTGCTGCATCAAAGTGTTCTGAATTCACTAGCACCTCTGATTGGCTTCTTCCCCGTAGCAGTGGCCAAGGGAACAGTGGCGAAAGCTCATGTAAGTCATATCGCAGACGTGCAGCACAGCGACCAGGTGATTGACTGCAATAAACTCCCTTCCAGACTTATCAGCAAGGACTTTCAAGGAATGGGGAATCTGTTCTTTTCTTCTTTTCTTTTAGAAAAACTGGGAAATTCCCCACGGACCAGAGCTGATGGCTCTACAACACATTTGTCACTTTTTCACTTGGCATGTTCTTTCATTTCATTCTCTTCACCTCACAAAAAGCAACTGTATTTTATGAGATAAACATTAAAAGGCAGAGAAAGAGAAAGACAGAGCGGCATGCAGAGGGAAATGCTGATCATCTCCTCATGGAACAAGAAACCCTGGCTACAATCTCCCCAATGTCTTAATTAATTAGACAAAGTATCTAATCATGCAAATTGCTCCTCGGCAGGACGGACGCAAGCAAACAGACAAGAAGGGAGTGAAAGAGCTGAATCAAGCAGGTGATGGACGTGCGGATGGGACAGGTAGGGATTTTGGGAAATGAGTCTGTACAAAATGTCTTTGTACAAACTCCTCGCTGAATTGTGAAGCTGGACCTGTCTGTGAGGAAGGCAGGTGGTTTGAGATTAAGGATTTGCAGCATCACGCAGCACTGATGACCTGCAGGCAAGGCCCTGGCTGGTGTGGGCATCATAAAAACTTCAGATACGCCTTTCATCTTTGCTTCTCGGATATATTTCTGATAAGGCTATTTGGCAGGTACAGGCTGCCTTTCCACAAAATATCAGCGTGAATAACAATCAAATATGGTATTCACAATGGATCTTCCTGCCCCATGCTGAATCTGACCTCACATTTCATTCACTTCATTCACATTAGCCTTGTTTTTACTTTTCTGTGGCTGCAGAGTCCTCAATCAAGGTAACCAGGCACCGCGGCACCTTCAAACTGAAATAGCCATTTACTCTTCTCCCTCTCAGCACTTGCAGAAAAACAGTTTGTTTACGGACACCTCTTAGCAACAGGAACACCTCTTAGCTGGTGTCTAATTACATGGAAATAAGAGGCGAGGAGACAGAGGGGCTTTCTGCATTTCAAAGGTGCTCTTCTTGGAACCTTTGAAGATTAAACATCAAACGGGGCTATGTAGGTGGGATGGAAACAAAGGTTACAGTGAAGTGAGGTGGCCCTCTACATTTTTTTGTTTGGTTTTAAAAGATTTTGTTAGCACGTTGAATTCTTTAGCATTAAATTGGGGCACAATTTTGAAATAGGCCATTTTATTTAAATGACTAAGTTATGATTTCATATAGTGAGACGATATATTGCTTTATTATCCCACACAGATCGGGAGAACATGCAAACTTCACACAGAAAGGCCCGGAACGACCAGGGGTCAGACCCGGTACCTTCTTGCTGTGAGGCCACAGTGTTAACCATTGGCCCACCGTGCTGCTACTTGGACTTGTCAGGTGTTTAATTTGTTGGGTATATGAAATTACGTTAGTCAACGTCAACAGAAAATAAACCTGCAGTTATTTTAATAATGTAACACTTCAGTTGGTTTTCTAGTTGTAGCTTCTCAAATATGAGGATTTGGTGCTCTTCTTTTTCATGCTTGATACTATATGATAGACCAATCTGACCAATGGTCAACAAGTAATTTAAAGATGTCACATGTTTTTTTTTCCACTAATGTCATTTTATAGCCAAAACAATGAATTGTTTGCTTAGTTGTTAGTTGCAGCCATACTGTATAACTGTATATGAACTGTGATGTGAGGACTACACCCATAGTATCCACGCCCTACTCTAATGTGTTAAAAGGCACAATAACATGAAAAATGACAATCCTTTGTCATTTCATTTTGTGAATCAAGAGTTACGTAGTAATGCATTGCAAGAAGAAGCACACAATTAAGATTTGAAGCCTTTCATTCCTGCCGTCATATAAATTACCTAATCAACTACCAAGGTCACACAAGCTTCAACACACTGGTGCATTTTTGTTGAGCAGCAAATATCCCCTTTCATTTCCACTAAGAAAACATGGCTTGGTCTCAGTAGCTAGATTTGATTATTTGCAGAATCTGAAACAAGCTCGCAATGGATAATGCACACACATTTCACAGTGAATTGCTCTACTAAATGCAGAAAATAGACAATTGGCTTCACTGCACAAGCATCCTATTTCAGCTGTATACTCCACACCTTATTATCTTTATTGATTTATCTGTAAAAATAAATGATTTATTTAAATGTGTAATCCATAAATGACTGCAAAAAAGACAAGTTCCCAAAGGGGCAGTCTTCAAAATATCTTGTTTTGTCTGACCATCATGCCAGAGATGAGTTTCAATTCACAATTATATCAAACAGAAGAGCTGCGAATCCTCTTGAGAACCAGTAAATGTTTTATTTCAATCTTCTCTCCACAGAAAGGCAAACTGTCTATTTCACAAGATAAAAACTAAAAGGCAGGGACGGAGAAAGAATGAGAAAGCGTGAAACAGGGAGCTGTCAATCATCTCCTCATGAAACGAGAAACTCTGGCGACAATCTCCCCAATGTCTTAATTAATTGAACAAAGTATCTAATCATCCAAATTGCTTCTCAGCAGGCGAGACGTAAGCAAAGAGACAAGAAGGGAGCGAAGGCGCTGAATCAAGCAGGTGATGGATATGCAGGTAGGGATGTGGGAAATTCGTCACAGCTTTAACTTCAGCTTGGTCATCACAAACTCCTCAGTGAATTGTGAAACTGGACCGGTCTGTAAGGAAAGTAGGGTTGGATACGCATCTGAAGCAATATCAGTACCAATATCTGCCCATTATTTATGACTTATTTATTTAGTTAATAAAATGTTGGACAATACACCCAAGTTGACATATTGCAATTGGATGTTTTGTCCAACCAATGTTCCAAAGTCCAATATTTAAGTGAATATCAAAGAAAAACAAGCAATGGTACCATTTTAAAGGCTGAAAACACTGATTTATTCTTAAAAAAATGATTTTAAAAATAGTGGCTGATTTATTTCACTACTACTTCTATGTTGTAAGCATTTTCCAAACTCATCCTCTTCAGGTTTAACATCAATAACCAGTGCCTCATAAATCCCATCCACCTTCCACTCTATAATACAGACTACAGTTCGCTGAACAGCCATTTTATTATATACGACTACAACATCTCAGTGAACATCCCATTACAAAACTGGAGCATCTCTCCCTCGGTAAACACTCGAGTGTGACTTTGAGTCCGCTGCCCTGCCTCGGCGCCTCTCTGAGGCTGCACGGACCAAAGTCCGAGGGGATCAGCTCATAATCCCCCCGGCCCTTCAGGCACCAGCAGAACCGATAAAGGCATGGCATCGGTGTGAGATCACATCCCTATGTGTGACCTGTAAAACCCAGCAAGCTGTCTCACGCGAGTCAACAATGATGCACTTCAGAAAGGGGACAATGCGGGTGTGTGAACATGGCACAGTGATGAAGCTTAGCGGTGGGGAGCGAGGCATCAAAACAAACAGCTCGCAGTCAGTCGCTGTCACATAAGCATTCAGTGTGCCCTCTGAGAAACAATCACGCTGATAATCAGGATATCGCCGTAGACATTCCTTACTGCTAAAATTTAGCCCTTTTGGAGTCTTTAGCATTGAACCTACAACAGAAATCTTTTGATTGTTCTGACATGCTGCTTAAGACATCTATATTTTATTTAAACCAGGAAATAAAATGGAATCACTGATTGAGAAAAAATAGACATGAATATTCCTGGCCTAGAACACCTTATCATTACCATGTTACACATCCCTGCATAGGTGTGCATATGAGAGACGAGCTCCATGATAGGAAGCGAGAGACAACAGAGTGAGATGTTCTCCAATTATTTCATTGTGCTTGCCATGACACTTGACATAATTCACCATACTCAAACTGCTACACTGCCGCAGTTGAGCTGTAGACATTAGATCCAATATTAATACAGGCTGTTCACCAAAGCCTGTTGCTCTAAATATTCGGCTTCCCCGCAATAAGACAATAACAAATCTGCCATTTTGCAACATTTTTTTCCTCAAAAAGCTTATTGCACAAAGGAAAATGAATGATAAGGTGTCACTGCTGGTGTTTTTTCCATACATCAACGCTTGTATGCGTGCTGCAGATGTCACCGTGTATGTGTGTCACTGAATGCTGTCTTTATGTCACACTGATTGGTGCTTCTCCTGGCAACAGTCCCAAACAGCCTTTGCTCTACTAAATGTGAATGGAGCTGCTGGTGGGAGAGACAAGGACTCGGGAGAGGGGGGGGGATTCATCTTGTGACAACTCCGTCACATTATTTCATCATCAAAAATCAGTCTGAGTCTCATTAGGTCCTCTCTGACAGCTAAAAATCTAATTTCCAGGACAGAGTGGAGTGTGATGTGGGTGCTTGTCCAGGTCCAAGAAAAAAAAGAAGAAACTGGTATATTTTTGAAACCGTAACAACTGCATCTTTGGTGGCAACTAAAGTATCTGAAACGGATTATACTCAGTAATTGGTTGTGATTTATTTCAAAAGAAGCAGAGCAATAGACCCCACTAGCTCCACCAGGGATGGTGTTGGGCATGATTTGTATTCCTTTACATGGACATGCAGACTGAGATTTTGGGCAAAATGGAGCTAAGCTAAAAAGAACTTTAGTCTGGTAAGCAGAGAAACACACACGCACACGACCACGGACATCTGAAGCACAGAAAAACATATTCCTTTGTCATGCAGTTAAGCCCTCCGTTATGGAAAAAAAAACAGGCTGCAAGGAAAAGTCAAAAGAGTGTGTCTTTGTCTTAAAGGAAGTTTCTTCTATGATCAATTTTCATTTGCACGTAGCTGGCTTCAAAGTCTTACTATGCTTGAAGATTAAATTACACAACCACATACCATACTACACAGATTAATGTATAACACAGACACTTATGAACAGGGAACAAATCCCGGTGGTGCAGAGAGCTGGAACCCCCATTTGATCTCCAAAAACTCCTGAGTTGCAAAATCTTAAATATTTATGGACTTCAACTCTCATACTCGAGCTCGTTTTCAGGCACACAAGAAAAGAGACCAAGAGGTTTTATTTTCCTAATTTAATTTATCACGATAGTCAACACTATAAACATGCTCAACGGCAAAGAGTTCACCTTTTGATAAAGAACAAAGCGAACAGCACAAAAGATGAATGTCCCAATGGGTATTACAGTAACTGCACATGGATGAACAAATTTATAACATAATAAATAGTCTACTAGATTACTTTCTAATAAAAAGGAACAATTGCTATTTGTAAAATGCTTTGCATGTGTTGCATTCTATATCAATGCCCGCCTGTTAGAGCTAATTTCAAAATAAGAACTGCTGGTGCAATAAATAAATCAATATATTCAAACACTTGATTTGCACCAACTACGGAACGGCTCCGGATCCGCTCCGGAGTCCTTAGGTTTCCATTAAAGTCAATGTGTGTATTTCCACTGACTACGGAACGGCTGCGTTCCGACTCCGTCCCATCTTTGGCGATCCACAGCCCTCCTGAGCCGATACGCAGAGCTTCTATTTTTGCCGGACGTCGGAGAGCTCCGCAGCAATTCAGTACACAACAGATGCGGGACAGGAAGTTAAGCACAGAAACTAAATAAAACATCCAGTCAATTTTCAAAATAAAAAATACCATGCTCACGGCGGATCATATTTCCCTGCACTACACCTTTCTACGTGTCATAGTAGGCAGAGACAAGCCTGTTACATAGCGCCATCATACGTGAATTTGCGAGATCTCGTTGGTCCTCGTGACCTCATCTGTCAGTCATGGCTGCAGCCGTTCCGCAACAAATCTGGACCTGGTGGGTTTTAAAGGATGGAGCCGTTCCACAGTTGGTAGAATTTAGGGGTCACTTAAGGGTTGGCAATCTTAGGCAAGCATAGGGGTGAAAAAAAAAAAAAAAAATCAATCGATACAGCATAGTATTGCAATATTTTTAGTGGCAATACTGTATCGATACAGAGGCGCCAAGTATGGATCTTTTATTATATATGTGTCGGTCAGTTTGTAAGCTTGACAATCCCATTTTGCAGCAATATAATTAAAGTGAGATGAACAAACAGAAAAATGTATCTTTTTAGATAAAACAGATGTTGACAAAGTTTCCTTTTGGGGACATCATGTGATGTCATTGCCTGAAGAAACACCCTCTAGTCTGCCTCTGATTGCCTACACATTGCCTTCTACACAAAATGCGGCACAAAGGAAAAAAATGACACTGCCCTGAGTTTGCTCGGTAGATGAAGTCTTAATGCTGATATGGCACACTGATAAACAAGAACATTTTAAAAGAGCACCTTATATTAAATAGGTCTAACTCGTCCCAATAGTTGCACCTATTTCGCTGCTGAATAAGAAACACTAACCAAGCTAGCTGTTGAATTAAGAGGGTTAGTGAAAGTGAACCTAATGACACAGAAGACCACTAACTGTAGTTTTCTCATGTTAGAAACCCATCAGTATACATCAGTATGAACTCCTTAACAGTAGGGCTGCAAAGATGAAACGATAAATCCATTCGTTGTCAACTATTAAATTAATTGCAGACTATTTTGATAATCGATGAATAGGTTTGAGTATAAAAAATCACTGTAAATGTGAATATTTTTTGGTTTCTTCACTCCTCTTCAACAGTAACCTAAATATCTTTGAGTTGCGGACAAAACAGGACATTTGCTGATGTCATCTTGGGCTTTGGGAAAACACTGATCAACATTTTTAAATCAACAATAAAAATAATCTTCAGTGCAGCCCTAATCTCCAGGTTTACTGTCTGTCATCCATATACATCAGACTCCACAGCACAACACAAAATGTCGCATCCTGCACACATTTCAAGCACCAGCAAGTGAGTTCATTTCTTAAACATACAGCAGCGGCCTGGACCTGCCGTCTAAATCTTGTGGTCTTTCTGGCCTGATGGCTGACAGATAAAGTCCAAAACATCTTCAACAATTTGAGCCCATATGCACAATAATTATTTTTTGTTACTGTCTACCTGCTCTTTGGCTTAGGAGCTCTTGGATTTCTTCGCCCACTCTGTCTCTTGACATTGGCTTTCCTGTGGTTGGCGTCCAAATTTGGGTTTCCACCCACCGTTGTCTATGTAGCAAGCTGTACATCCAGAAAGTTATGCAGTGCAGCCTATTTGTAGTCTATGCAGTGCACAATGTAGTTTTGCTTTTCCTCCCATGAGAAGAATATCGAGTCGTGTTTTCTAAAACATCTCGACCACAAACCAGCTCTCCAAATCCTGTGCCACCTGACTGTAGAGTGTATGTGTGCACATGCGGAAAACTGTTCCAATAACAATTTAACCAACTGGTAATGAGTAAACAACTCTCTTTATGCTTCATATATCAACACATGCACAACAGGTTTGCATTAGATCCTGAATGTATGATACCGCCCCTATTATACAGTAATAGGGCCATATCTGACAATTATTTTCATTATCAGTTAGTCTGCTGATTATTTTCCTAATTTACTGATTAATCGTCTCACAATTGATTTAGTAAAATATCAGAAAAATCTGCTTTTTAAGATAACCTTCAAATGTGTCTGACTCAAAGTCCATAACCTAAGGATTGTCCATTTTTTAATCACAGGCAAAGACAAGTAGTAAATCCTCACAATCTAGAAGCTTGAACTAGGTCTAGTTATGGACGTTTTGTCTTGATTTGTTAATTAATCTTTCATAAATCGAGCTGCTTTCAATGCCATCATTGCTCCGTGGTTTTTGACTTTATATGGCACATCAGCACAAACATTTTACCTTCTCACATATGAGTAAAGTCATCAATGGAGACTAAACTGTGCATCCCTACAGAAGAACGTCTGTGTGTGTGAGTGTGTGTGTGTGTGTGTGTGTGTGTGTGTGTGTGTGTGTGTGTGTGTGTGTGTGTGTGTGTGTGTGTGTGTGTGTGTTAAGCACCACCAGGACCAGTTTTACATGAAAAAGCCAAATTTCTGATTTACCAGAATTCCCCTTTTAACACGGTGGTGGATTCTTGCTGAACTGAACCTTAAATGAGTCTTTTCATTATTAATAGCGACCTCATAACCTTGACGAGTCGACACTTCTCATGATAATGAATGCCAACTTGAGCAGAATGAATACATTACAACAGACAACAGAGCAGCTGCGAGGATGGCTTTCCAAACTAATAGCTTGATGCAAACACTAGTCAAACAACGAGCTACCAACGTGTTAATCATTGGGAGAATTAACCTAAAAAACATTTTTTTTTAAATAACAGAAAAGAAATGAACGGACAAAGACAAAAGCGTTCCGCCAGACAGATGGTGGTAGGGTTACCTTTAACTTTGACTGAAACTGCGTGTCACGCTAATTAGGCTGTAACATTTAAAGAAAAAAGGCCTGCATCCAGTTTAAAGTGAACCGGATGCATCACTGCTCATTATTTGCAACTTGTATCGAGAGACATCAGCCTAAAGAAAATGTCCTCGCGTGTATCATGTATCTCTAATGATGCTGGATAAAACTTACATCGGTTATTGCGACGCTTCCCCTTGTACATGGGCATTGTGTACGGGTCCACCTTTGCGCTCTTTCAGTTTCAGGTGCTACGGAGACACGGCGCGTCGACACTTCGGCGAGCTGCGATACTTTCTGACCAGAAATAAATGTCAGCCCTTCAGACTGGGGATTGGTTGCGCTGCTTGAGCGAGGATCA
>NC_048428.1:17974504-17987014 GCF_013103735.1 Etheostoma cragini | reverse complement strand
CACACACATACTTTAGACCAGGTGTTTTCTTTTTAAGACAAGGATCCCTTAACTGAGAGAGACGGATTAGGGACACCCTACTATGTATATTGTTTAAAATTAAATTCCATATTAGCTACATTTGCAATACAATAACGTGTGTAGACGGCCCACAGCTTTTATATTTACCCATTTAGTGTGTAGGATACTAAGCTGTTAAGATAATAATTGTTGGCATGATTTTATAAATCATTTTTTTATGTTAAACATAAGCTAAATGTGGCACTAGGATCCCTCAGGATTAACTGTATCTGTGGATGGCTACCTTACCTATAGGCCAGTAAAATGTGTTTTTTCTTTTACAAATAGGTTGGTTTATATTTACTTATAATATGATGGATTCATGTAAAGAAAGTGTATTTTTGAGAAAGAATCACAGTAATTTGCTGAGCCCCATGCAGTAAGTCTGAGGACCCCCTAGGGGTCCCAGACTCCCTGTTGAAGATCTCTTCTTCAGACAAATCTGTTTGGATTTGTGTCAAGAGTTCTTCCTTTCAAAATCAGTATACTTGTTATGTTGACCACATTTTTATTGTGATGAATCAACATGTATGAGCTGATTATCTGAGTCAAAGAAAATGTTCCATCTATACCCACCAATGTAAATTATAGGGTTTCCATTTGTATCTTTCTCTTTCACACACAGAAGTTGAACATGTTTTATTGTTGGTTAGTTATTATACATTATACACTTATGTCTGCAATAAAGGTTGTTGGTAAAATTAGTACTGACTATCAATTGAAAAATGATCAATTGTCCCAAATATGGCATCTCATGATAATGTTAGGAGCGATTCTAAAGCATTACACTAAACCATAGGTTAATGGTGTCTTTCTTTTTTCAGAGGACACATTATGCAAATCACTGATATGAGTATCATTTCTCACTGTCAGAAATTGAATATTATCGGATTTAATGTAAATATTTATTATTTCATACATTTATTTCACGTCACTCAAGATATATACAGTATTTTACAGTAACGAAGAGGAGTCTGCAGCCGTGCTAGTGGCTCTGTAAGGCTGTACTGAGGTACTTGGTTGAAGATTTTGACCTTTGACGAAGGCGCTAGATGAACGCTATTAGAATTCATCATAAATTTGTCTTTACCAATTTTCATGGCAGTCCATCCCTTAGTTGTTGAGATATTACAGGCTTACTGTCCTCTTCATCCATATTGCTAGAATTTCCAAATTGCTAAATGAGTTGGCACTACGTCATTCAAGTGTTTTATGTTTTCTTACAATTCTTCCAAAGTGCTTATAATTGATCCTGACTTTATTTTAGGAATAATTAAATTCAGATTGTCACACAGTATGCACACTTTACTTTGAGATTTTCTATCAATCCAACCTTTAAAAGATGACCGAACTCAGAAATCAAGTAGTGTCTGTGAGTTTAAAGGTGCCACTGTATCAGTGACAGCTCACTTCAGTATTTAGACAAGAAGGAGTTGGCATTCAGCAGCCACCCACGCAATTGTGATAGTGTCTGATCATTATCTTACTTCACATGCGCATACAGTGATATTAGAATACAAATACTATTCCACTTCCTCCAAAACCTCTGGGCACATTTCAGAAAAGGTGCACCTCATCTTACTTGCAAAGTAAGATTGTGTTGCTAGGGAGACGAGGATAAGGAAGCAGCCTGGATGTTGATTTTGTGCCATCCATTTCACTATATTACATTATTGTTATGTGGGTTGAATAACAACATGTTTTATTTTTTGCCTGAGATGAATTGTGCATTAGAAACAAAAAGCCCTGAGAGCTAACTCCATGGAAGTATAGCAGGAATTCAATCAATATTACTCTCCACTGAAACTGTGGCTGCTGCTCCAACATGCTCCAGAATAACAAATGGCCATCTTTATGCTTTTGCTTTGAAACTTAGAAAAGATGAAATCCCTCAAATTTTGAGAAATTTAAATAAATCAACGGAGAGCATATTATTACTGGTTCATGCACTGGGCTTTATAAGTCATCCATTCTAAAAAGGCGTTATTGTTATCACAGGTTTTCTTCACATTTAAACATTGTTTTTTTGGATAAAGAAAGCAAAGAATGAATAAACATGTTACAAACATCAGCAGACGGTAATGAGAAAAATCCTTTTTTTAAGTATAGCAGGGACATCTGGTGTCCATGATGGATTAATACAACAACTGACCTCAATAATACAACAGGAAGCATGTAGTCAACATCACAGCCAAATGAGGACATTTGAATCACTCATAATTCATTTATATTATTCATGCTTCAGACTTCTCTCTCTCTCTCAAAAATGTGACATTCAGGATTGACTTGCCACAATGCCAACTGTGTTTAATACTGCCGCCTGACTCAATGGCTTCACTAATGAGCATCGAAGAGAAGGAAATCTTTGAGCAAAGCTAGACTCCCCATCACAATTCTTTTATATTTAGAAGCATTAATATTTTGGAATGAAATGCAGGGTTTAGCAACCTTTGTTAGTGGGAAAGGTCGCACTTCCTTTCATCTGAATCCTCTTGTTTACAGTTAGATGCGAAGATCCTCAAGTTTTGTGGTGAATTCTAAAAACTACAGAGGATCAAATCTGACAATTGAAACTTTTTTATTCACTGCAATTTGAATAACAATATTCAATGTTTCCATCAGGACCACCTCAGTAAGGCAGAAACGTTCAGGTAGATTTACTTGGACAATACCTCTCCATGAGGCTGTTAAAACAGTTATAATCATTATCTGTATATTAACATTGAATCAAGTGAGTAAAGGGAAAACTTACTCATAGGCATGAACCATCAGGGCATCATGGCCCAACTCATTTTCGGTTGTTTGACCTGCAACTTCAACTTGAGCCTCTCATGGGGCGCACCCTCAACTACTTGAGCTTACAGGACGCCCCATATAATATTACAATATAAAATTATAACACAGCTTGTTGCCCCCTGATGGCCCAAAAAATTAATGTTTAAACTGATATGTGGGAGAAAGTGTAAAAACTCTAACATACACATCTTCCCAAAGGACTGCTTGCTATATATTAAAGTCTCTGTTAAGCGGCCACTGTCATTTCCCTTGCTATACTGCACCAGAGGGCTGGTTAAGTCCAGTTAAACTGATTTTAATTAAAGACCCGGGTGCTGAGGTTTCCTTAGCGAGAAGGGAAGATGAAGAGAAATTACCAGTCAACTTGGACATGGCGATTTCCTTAAGAAGAATACACCCTGTTTCTAGGAACTTCGGGAAGTCTTAGCACATCATTACCCTTTCTAAGATACTAAGAGCTTTGTAGAAGAAGTACATGCATCAACTGGATCAAAGTGCTCTGCATTCTCAGACAATCTCTGCTGGCATTTGAAAAACACCGCCTGTTAACAAATGACCCTCATTTAAAGACGAGATAGAGGGATGCTGCGGATGCCCACAGGGAAGATTTTCTACATGATGGATATAAATCTGCTAAAGCCATCACATGTCATTGGCCTTCGACTTACAGCCTCTCTTAGCTCATTAGACAGGCACTGCTTTTGGCATTGAGTGATGGCAAACGTTTCTAGTATGTCAACTCCTGCAGCTGTTTAACAGTCTGTGACAGCAAATCACCTTTCTTTGCTAATAGTAAGCTTTGAACGACTCATTTGTTTGGATGCTGCCCATTCGACAGATCAAGCTGTCGAAAAATACAAAAAACACTGTGTCAAACTTAGTCAAATTGTTGCCTTGTTAGCAGTTTTTGTATGCATTTTGTGATCTTCTCCCAACACTTCTCCAAGTTTATGCCTGCAGATAAATCACCACTACTCAAAGGGGCAGTGTGCGTTATAATGGGAAGGAGAAGAACAATGCAAAACAAAAAACCAAACAAAACATTATTAGGGCAAAAAAGGCATCCTGTCATACCCACAGACAGACAGACAGACAGACAGACACACACACACACACAGGTTTCGTACACAAGTTACTACCAGTTACTGAGTTAGCTCCTCTAAAAGCAAAACTTCAGGGAACCTCTCAACTGGTTTTTCAACAATAGCATCCGTGTGGTTCAACTATTGATTGTAACCCAAACCTGGGAAGGAAAATTGTGCACTCTGGTGGAGCACAAACAGCATGACAGCAAAACCCGCTTCCAACTAAGAGAAATAAAGGGAACATCTACTCTCAAAATAGAATATACTTGTTATTTCTATATTGCCGGCTTAGTTTATGGATTTATTTATAAGCTGAACATCAGAGAGACAGATGTAGTGAATTTATATGCCTTATGCCTTATGCCTGTAGTGCATTTTCCCATTCGGCTGATCCAGCCCTAGCTCTCTTAGATACTGCGTCTTTAGGTAATCTATATCAGAGACCAACAGAAGCAATCTGTCACCTCCTGTTTTGCTCTAATTTGTTAGTTTAAAAAAATTTTTTTGTGTTTGTACATTATGGTTTTCAGTCTGAAATCACAGGAAAAGAACAATGTATAGTCTGTTACAAAAATGTAGTCAAAAATTGTTCAACTTACTTTATACAAATGTATAAATGCTGATCATTCATTCAATTTTTCCCCATCATATGAGGACGAGAGTCTATTTTATCATGTCTTGTGCCAAAGGCAGAGAACCAGCTGCCATCCAGATAGATAGAAAACACATAAAACACACTTTCACAGTGAATGTTAGTTGGAGTCTCCATCTTTGGACTTTGTGAAAAATACTTGAGGAATTAACAGAAGAACATGTAAATAAACTTGACCAAGCCTCTTAAATCTACAGATCCTCAGTATAAAAGAAAAGGCAAATACACATGCAAACGTTTACATTTGAATAAATTGAACGATTATGTTCTAATGCTGGGCAGGAAAACAATTTTTTTTTTACCCAATTCTAATCATCTTCATTAAATTATTCATCTTTTTCGTCATCACATCACTGGAATTACTTTCATCCAGCCTACATCCTCTCAAGTAAGACCTTATTCATTTATTTTATAGGCCCTAATCTGCATTATCCGTCCCTCTTGCTTACTTGCTTTCCCTTCTTTTTCCTCCCTCCTCCACTCTCTCACTCACTGTTTTGCCTCTCTCTCTGCTTCACGCGCTCTCTTTCCATCTGGCAAGGTCAGCAGAGTGCAAAAAATCACATTAAGAAGTATTCAAATGTTGAACTAGTCACAATTGCTATTCATAAAGGCTGCCAAATCTAATTCAGCTCAGACGCTATCAGTGCCACGGTCTTTCACCCAGTCGGCAGAGATAATACAAACCACACAGGGAGGTGGCGGTTTGAAGAAACCTGATAACGTCTCCCAGATGTAATTGAGCCACAAATGACTGAGCCATTGCCCATACCGCAGAAGAAAAGAGGCACCAAAGCGGGCAGATTTTTACTTGATTTTGGATTCTACTCCATCTGAGATTAACAAGGCTGTGATATATTTTCCATGATTTAGAAAGTAACACTCATAAAGAATAGAGTGATTAATGCACCAAGGATGACAAATGGCAGCTTAAGTGAAAACCTTTACGAGACAATGTTGGACATGACTGTTTTACAAAATCTAACAAACACTTTTCAACTCGTAAACACTTTTATAAACTTCTTGGCTGCAATGAGTAAAAACTGGATAAGGAAACAGACCCAAATGCCACATACTTTCTTTCTTTTTTAACTCTAACCACAAACTTCACATTTGCATTTACTAACATAATACATGCATCAAAAACATATCACTCTACTAATACACCAGGACTAAAGTTTCTTTTTCTATCAAGTACAATTTTGAAAATAAAGACACTACCAAACGACAGCATTACAGATTATTCATATTTCTGTGTCATGGGGGTACCATCACACGCCCAAATCATATGCACCATACAGCAATGCACATAGGTCTAAAAAAGTAACACAATTAATTATTACAACACTGTAATAAAACAAAATGCAACAAAAGTGTTTTTAATTAACTTATTTGGCCACACCAGCGTCACACCAACTGTATGCTCTGAGGAAATAATCCCTCTGCAAGTCTGTCCCTTCTTACAGCAATCTTCAGACAATATGTAAAACCATCTCCTCTTGTGTCCTGAAGGTCCAAAGATGTCCCCCCTGTGATGAAGCTGACTGCAGGTGTTCATTTGAGATGAAAATAAGTAATGGTTCCTCTACGTATTAGATTTCAAATAGATTATGAAAACATTTTCCAAGTAGAAATTTCCCTTTAGAAAAACACTTGTTGGCAGCGCTTAAGCTTGAGGGATAATCATTTTAAAACATGTATTTTTGTCAAAACATTGGAAAAAACTACTCATGGTTTGGTGCTCACAGATGATCCTCCCCAATTTCCCCGCTGGGACTAATAAAGAATTATCTTATCTTATCTTTGCAACAATCTGTGCTGAGCTTTGAAAATAAGTATTTCCAGATGCAAACAAATACCTACCCTAGAAATCCAGAGTTCTCTTACTATTTGAATTTGCGCAGCGAGTTACTCTGCCATCGTGTAATGCTGCTCATTAACTACACCCTCGTAGCCTAGCTGCACCAATCACGTGATTGGTCTTAGTATTATCCAATTGTGGGCAGTGAGATTTTCAAATGTAATCTTGGTGCTGCCCCTGGAGGTGGCCGACTTTCATTACTCGATTGCCAGACCCTTAATCTTTCAGATTTGTGTCTGGATTTCCAGGCTAATGAGGACCCCTCTGCTGACATAATGCATTCCCCTAACTCGAACCTTAAAGTTAAGCTTTTGCCACAAGTGACAATTACATGATATTATTAAATGCTCAGTTTTAAGACCAAGCAAGGCTGTATGAGCAAACCCCTGAAAGTATTGAATTGATTAATAGTGAATTGTATTGGATATATATTCAATATTTCATTTTTAATATAAATATTGTTTTTTTTTCTGACAGTCTCACTGTAACTAATTCCTATTCCTTAAATCTTAAGCCTCAAAATGGTTATGTTATGCCCCTCTACCAGGCCTTTAATATGATGTGTCAAATCCAACCGCAACAAAAACCAAACTTGTCCACAGTTTTTAGAAAGTCACACTTAAGACATGACCATTTTCTACATAAAAAGAAGATGAAAACCAACTAGATGGTAAGTCATTAAAAATAGAAAAAACTTCTTACTTGTTACTTCTAAAAAATCTGTGAGGCATGACTGTAACTGGGTTATGACAGTCACATGTGGTAATAACTGCTGTGAACCACAGTGTGGCGCTCAGTGACCATAGAGTGGAAAAGTGCCATTTTACACACACACACTTCTGATTCCATGATGTTCATTTGCTTCATGTGTGAGGAGACGAGACTGACACCTTCGTGACCCGTCATCTCAAACCAAATGAACACTTGATGAATTTCCCCTTTTGTTAAAAGAAGCGCTCGTCTTGGCCGAGACTCAAATTTCCTTTGACAGGACGGCTCCCACAACTCAAAGTAATGAAGGCAGCCCATCTTCCCCTGTTAGATGAGGTGCATAAATACAGACACAGCTCATTAATAACTCTGTCACACAGGTAGGCTACGGGAAAAAAAGATGACACACTTTATAGCTCAAGCACTGAGTCCCAAAAGCTGCAAAGCCCCACTTAGGTATGTTCACATAGTGTACCCTGAAAAGTAAGATGCTTAAGACCTTGGTACAGATCTTACATCACATGGGACTATTAAAAACCATGCTTTGAGTTATCTATCTTTTGTGTGTTACACTTAAATTTTTTTCATCTAGTGAGAATACTCTGGATGAAAGCACCTTGCATATACTAGTGTGTGACCACCTAAACAGAAAAGAAGTCATCACCAAGACAAGAGTGTAACATAAGCATAAGACTTCGAGGGGTTGAGACCAAGTAAAGACCAAGACCAAGGCCAAGGCAGGGGCGAGACTGAGTCCAGACCAGACCAGTGCCGGACAGCCAGAGCTTCTTCTCCTGTCTCCCTTTTCCTTCACTTTCTCAAAAATGGATTAAGGGAACAGGGAGAGGTGGTTAACAGTAACTAATTTCAAATTAGAAATGTTATTGGTTACATCTGAAGCAGGAAGTTTTACATCTAATTAAAGCAATGGTGGTAACACATGAATCAATCAATGCACAGGCAGTTAAGTGATTTTCCTGCAGTTGACTGGTCTTGAAATAAAATCCTGAGTCCTCTTTATCAGAGACCGAGTCAGGACTGAATAAAATTGTGGTCAGTTCCAAGACGAGACCTTCAAAAAGTAGTCTTGAGACTAATCTTCAATACTACAACACTGGTATTTACCAGTACATGTTCCTCCTTTTATAGCCATTAGTTTGGCAACTTGTTTGCCACTTCCCACTTCTCCACCAAGGCTACAGGCTAATGAGGATGTGTAAACAAGCCACAAGACGTTGTCAAGGTCATACATGCACTTCAAGCAGGCAGCTGCTATCTATTGAAGACAACCCCTCCCTGTCCATATTAAGCTCAATTAGTCCTTGGAGACATGGAGCAGACAGCTGTGTGTTAGGCTTTCTCTCCCTCAACAGCTGCAATAGACGTTTTGGTCATCCTGTCAGCTCAGTACAGTGGGCACTTTTCCACCTTTTTTTGGACTGATGGGAACAACAATCTTTGACATTGGTTCGGTATTAAGCAAGATCACGGCAGTCGGCAGCGGCGTGACAAGCTACAATGTAGGTTATTAGGGCTATTGTACAGCTTGTATTATCCTCACAAAAGTGCTTTAATGTTTAGTGATTAATATTCTAAGTCTCTAACAACATTATGAAAAGGATCCCTTTAGAGATAGACGTTTACAACCTTAAGACGTTTCTGTTTAACCAGAAAGAGCTCTGGAGTGCTAACTCTAAACCCACCAGACTGCACTTAAAGTAATACATTTAGCGTGTATATAACCAACATATTTTCACATGTAAATTGGTAAACTATGTGATTATTTCAACCAAACTAAACAACAACATTTGTTTTTGAATGAATTGTTTTTTATAATGCTAAAATTACTGTTAATTTACATGTAGTGTGATTGTTTTGGGGAACATAATTTTGCAGATGTTTATGTTTAAATTAAGGATCTTACTATTTAACAGATAGGTAGACCTCCTTGAAAATCCCTTCCATAATATTGTCAGACACTAAGAATATTAATATGAATCTGTCAGTGGCAAAACAGCACATTTGTTAAGGTAAATACAAGCTGGACGATTGCCCTATTTACTTACTTGTAGCTTGTTTTGCCGCTGCCGACTGCAGCGTTCTTGCCTAATACTGGACCAATTCAGTCACTCAGACATAAAAACATGGGAAAATATGGTTGGAAAAAAACTTGGTTACCCTTTAACTCTCATCCAATTGATTTTCTCAGAGCAAGCAGGCAGTTCAGCGTTTTAATCAAATCTTCACAGAATACGCAAAATATTCAAGACACTTTTTCATGAAGAGGTCAATTCAGGTAGAAGTCATTATGCCGTTATGATTTCCCTAATTACATCTATACCAATCACACAGGAGGAGACACAGATAAAACGAAAGGAAGCTGAGTTTAGGAAAAGTTTTGAGATAGGCGGGATCGAAAAAGAGCTACAAAAACATCAGGACAATGTACCAGATGCTTTTTTTAATCACTCTGGATTCAATTAGACATATGTTTGCATGTGGATCTTATATCAGGAACAAATCTGTGCCTTCTCATTCAGTGGTGGAATTATCCTTCTAGTTGCACTCCCTGAAATAGCACAGACTTGAGATCTAAGACGACCAAGTGGCCAGTTTTGTCATGCACCAGTGCTCTAAACAGGGCTCTGAGTACCTGGAGATGGTTATGGCCTGACTGTAAACTGTTTCTGCGTGTTGTCAGAGAGTTTACTCCTGGCTGCAGCTAATGCAACGTGTTGACTGCAATAAACTTGAGGTAGTTAACCGCCATAATGCTCAGCGTGACCTTTTACTGGACAGTGGAGCCCAAGGCTGACTCCCTTCCTCCGGCTGTGAGTCAGTGTTCCATCCTAACAGCTGGATGCAATGATTCACAAGCAGTCAAATTTGTAGCGTAATTGGCGAGGAGGCCTTGTGAGTAAGAGGATGAAGGGAATGAGGAAGGGTGGAAGCAAAGTAGCGTGAGTGAGCAAGAAGATGAAGGGAGGATAAATGTGGAGTCAAATGAGGAAATGTGAGGAGGGAAAAGTAAACACGTGAGAGAGCGAGAGATTGCTCCGGGCAAGGCCATGGGCTGTTTTTAATGTTATTTTGTTTATACTGTCCGTCTTCTTTCAGGGGGGAAAATTCCCCTGTGAGTCTGTCACAGTGATTCTTAATTTGCACACTAAGCTGAGGGAGTCAGAGGGGTTATGCTGTAGAGTCATGTGAGCAGGGGTCCGCAGAAACCCTCCAGGGTCGCAGTAATTATCGCTGCATGTGTAATCACAAGTCACAAACCATTACTCACTCAATACGTCACCCTTTAATCGCCTGGATTTCTCTGTTGTCATTCAGCCTGAGGTGCATATCAACGATTACGACGTGAATTAGAAGACAGACATGAATGACTGAATCAATAATTATGGAGTGTTAAAGGGCATATTTTCCATTCGGGGGGGTTGGGGGGCTGTGTTATTAAAGTCTGTTTAGCTGATGCTCCGTGTAAAGGTTGCACTGCAGTGGTCTATGTCATTGCAAGGCTGCACACCTGGCACAAACACACGTCTTTGTTACGGAAGTATTATCTGTCAGCATGCAGCAGAGCATCTGTAAGAACACTAGTCCTACAATAAAGGCTCATTACTCCTGATACACATCGCCGCGATGTGTAAAGTCGATCCAAATATGTTGTCTAATCGTAAACATGCATATCTGGTGCGCGTTTTTTGGATTATAAAAAAAATGCCCCTGCATGGGGGACATTTTTCCATCTCTCTCTCTCTCTCTCTCTCTCTCTCTCTCTCTCTCTCTCTCTCTCCTGTAGATGGATGTAATATTAATGAACACATCTCAGCCAGGATGCTTGTTAGGCTTCAAGCTAATCCTATTTCTCACTGTCCCCACTGTTCACCTTGGACTGGGCTCCCATCAGCTTATTTACTAACTGCTAAAAAGCTACAAGAAGGGACAGCAGCTTCAGGGATCCTCGGTCAGACACAGGAAAGAAATGCAGCTTGAGACTCTGAGGTGGCTGGTCGGTCACATGGAAGATATGAAGACAGGAATGAAGATGGATGTGTCCTCTATACTTACTGACTCATGTCAGCATCAATGTTATATTTCGGATCATATCATGACCAATGGTAGGGGAAGTAATCTCTTTACTTTGTCTTCCTTAAAAACTATCAAATTGCAGTGTTTCTCAAAAATTGTGTGTGTATAAACTCTCTCACGGACCCACTGCTGCATGTAAAAAAACCATTCTTTTCTTCTGTCTGACCTTATTAAAACCCAGAATACTGAAATAATAAGTAACTGCCACAAACTTTGCTTGCACATTTGCTGAAGGTGACTAAATACAGAGATTACCATAAAGCACTGAAGAGGGCCCTGGAATTTCCAAAACAAAACATAAGGGTTTAAGTACATTTTACCCTTTTATTTTTCTTCTTTTTTTAAAAAAGGCTTGTCTGCCGTTTGGCTGTCTGTCTTTTTTTGTATTTTTATTCTTATTTTTTTATCCGTTTTTATAAATTTGATCCAAGATTGTGGCCCTGTTTCAGAAGCAACAACAGTTATAGCAAGCAGACTTTGATTGTGGTTTTTATTATCAGGCAATAAACCAATCAAAACAAAATCAATGTGGTTACACGGGCTACCATGTAATCGAGTACGGAAATGCATTGCTAAATTACTCGTTACTCTTAAAAGCCTACGTACTTTTCTCGTTTAGCTTTTTATAAACTCGGCACCTTTAACATTAATATATTTCTTGATCATAGTTGAAAAAAAGAGTCTGTTTTCCAATTCTGATTAACTTAAACTTTGCATGACAACACCTGTAAATCAATTTGGATTCAATAATCTTCTTTTCTTTTGGTATACTGTAGCTCATGCAATTCACTGGATATCTCACTGGAATATGGACTAGAGGTTTTGAGAGTACCAGCACACCATTAGCCTCCATACTGTAATACTGAACATAGATCTTTTTATCACAAACATGGTATTCTTGTGTATCCACGTGTATTGTGAAATTCATCAACTGCCCAATAAAGAGCTCTTAAAAAAATAGAAAAGCAAAATATATGTAAACATACCAGTATGTATTTAAAAAAAAACTTTGGCTTTAGTATGAGAATCCACATTGCAACTTGGCACACAAAACGCACACCACCCTGCACCACAATAGTGCTTTTTTATATAACAATAATAAAATAAAAAAATGGCCTGATCTGTGGCAGAGGTAATGGAAAATAAAACCTACACGTGCACACACACACGCGCACAAACACACACACACACACACACACACACACACACACACACACACACACACACACACACACACACACACACTGATG